>NC_091576.1:16990613-16995613 GCF_042767895.1 Penaeus vannamei
AATAAAGAGGGATTTGTCCCGACCCTTGTTCCTCAGTGTTATACCCTCCTCCACTATTCTTAGCACGCGATTTGATGTAATTTTGATAATTCTGAACTCAGTCCTCTTGTGCAGATAACCTTTTGCACGCTGAATAAGTAATATGAGCCACTCAGGTTAAAGTTAATTAGTTAAGGTTCAGTAAGTTTAATAAAATTTGATTAAGTTATGTTTGATCTTGATTTAGTTTAATTGTCAAGATCAATTCAGTCAAGTTAAGTTCAGAGTAGTTTAATTAAACTGAATTAAATAATTTATTCAAATTTATTCGTTTGAATAAATCTAATCAAGCATAACGAAGTTTAATGAAGCTGATAGTAGGTTTACACAATGTCAGACAAGTTTAAGCAATGCTAATCAAGATTAATCAAATTTCCTATTCTGTCGATTCCAGGGCGCACTAACGGGGGGCGGGAACCGACCAAGACCTCCCATCCGCTTCGGTTCGGGAAGACGGTGCCTGCAGTACGATAGCAGAGGCCGGTGCGTCTACTGGTCCAGGACGGGATAGACGCTGCTTTATCAACTCTGAATTCATGAAGATTTCTTTTTGTTATTATTCTTTAACGCGATGCTTGAGTTTTGGTTTGGTTTATGTTAACTTCTGTTTGGATTCGGTTGTGATTCGTTTCTGTTAGAATTTGATTTCCACTGATTGAGAATAGGATTTTTGTTTTCAGTTCATCCAGCGTTTGTTTTTGATTAGTTAATGTTTGCTTCAGTTCGGATTCGGATGTGGTTCGTTTCAGTTCGAATGTTAGTTCTTTTATAAGGGTTTAGGTCATACTGTATTCTAAATGTAAGTTGATTTCCTTTTTCTTTTTTTGACTTAATGGTGTGGATTTCACTTTAAGTTTGGTTCGGATCGGATTCGATTCGTGTTTCATTCGACTCGGATTCGGATGGATGTTTCATTGTGCTTCATTTGTATCACGTTTAGAAAAATATGTATTTAGATGTGTATTATTACATAAAATGAAAGTTTTGCTTCTCTAAGAGCAATGGTATAATGTGTTCATAACAAATGCATCTTAGATTACAAATATATATTGCTGATTGTGTTTTTAATTCCCCATGTACGTAAAAAAGTAATTTTTAAGGTGATATATAACTGTAGCTATTATCTGATATTTGAAATATATGGTAGGATTCCTCACAGTATCTTTATCGTCACTACTACTGTTGGCAATTATGTTATTATTATCATTACTAATACCTTTATTATTATTATCCTCATTACTATCGTTATCATTATCACAATTATCCCAATTACTGTAGTTATTATTCTTATCGTTATGATTATTATCCTCATCATCGCTATCATCATTATCAAAGATAATAATGATAATAGTAATAGTAATAACAATAATAATGATAATGATCATTACCATTGTAACTGTTATTGTGGTTATTTTTATTAGCATCATAATGATAATCCTAATAATGATTATGATAACAATGCTGCTAATAATGATGAAGATAATGACAGTAGTGATGACAATAATAGTAGTAATAATAATAATAGTAATGGTGCTGATAATTATTGCCCTTATCAACATTATCATTATTATCATCATTATCACTTTCATTAATTATATCATTGTTACTATTATCATTGCCATTACTGTCATTATCGCTATCATTATTATTATAATTATTATCATGATTATTAAAATTATTACTATTATGATTATAGTCATCATTATCATCATCCTCATGGTCATTATTACTATAATTGTCTTTATTAACTCCGGTACACTATTATACAGTTATCTTTTGAAACACCTGCCAAAGCTCCCTGGGAAGAACAGCAAAATAACATGATTGGGTCTGTAACACGTCTTTCACTTGATCATAAATCACGAACATTTTTCCTATATATGGAGTTCCGAGAAAGATTAGAGAGAGCCAAATCACATGGCAGAATGACAACATATACCTGTGTATAGAGTAAGACCATTCATAATTCTATCGGTGTTTTTCACGTACTACAAGAGGAAGGGATTTTGAAAAGAAGAAAGAACAAGAGCAGGAAAAGCTATTGGAACAAGCAAACAAAAATAAATAAATAAAATGAACACAGACACTTCAAAGGAAATAGCTTACATAGGTTACCTTCACATACAAACGCTACCATACTGAGAAGGTAAAGAGAAACAAAACCAGTGTATTATGTGAATAGACCTTCCCTGCTTAAGGTGAGGAAATGGAAGACGTCAATCCTACCATGGGAATGATACCAGGCCTCCGTTGACTACCATGAAACAATGGGTTATCCCGTGAATCTTCGAGCAGGCGTTAAAAAAGAGAGAAAGACAATGGATAAAAACTTTCCTTGTCTACCTTGACGAACAGAATGTACAAGGCTTCAAGAATGGCCGGAGATAGGGGGCACAGGGGAATCCCAAGTGGAATGTAGAATGAACGCATTTGTGAATTCCAGGTTCCTTGTTTTCTCCATTTTACAGTGTAAGATGATTGTTTGTGTCTCGTAGGGGTTCCTTCACTTATATGACGTGTTTACTCCATGCTACAGTGTACCGTAAATTTTATATATAAATATATGGTAAATTTGGAAAAAGACGTCACCAACGCTTTTCAGGACGAAACTAGATTCGTTCGATTTCTATTATTTTGGTTCGGTTGATTTTGGTGTTCGTTTCCATTGGAAATGGCTAGATTGTGTTTTCCATACCAGGGTTGCGCCACTCTTGATATAATGCATGTGCACTATGGAATTCTCGTTCTCTGCTGTAACCACGGTACCGATTTAGCTGCGGGGGCTGGGAGGCCCAACCCCTGCCCAGGAAAACAAAGAATCCTCCACGTATTCACGGCAGGAGAGAGCGTCGGACAAAGTCGGCATCGGGCGCTTCCACATGCCGTTCGTACGCACGCGAAGCACCGTACATTTAGTCACTTCAGTGAAAATAAACCTAAACCATCCCTATGCAGAGGAGAGGCCGGGGTGAGGGTCGTCGTATCAGTGGAGCGGCTTGCGGGGGCGGAAGCGCTGGAGGTCTGCGTGAGCACGAGCGACGCGACGGCCGATCGCTGGGCATTTCAGAGGGTAGAACTCCGTGTGCACGTAATAGTTTCAAGCTAGCCTCTTCGTCTTCAAAATAACTTTTTTTTAACTTGGAATGGTTTGATACCACATCCTACACAGACGGAAGTCATGCCGAGACTAATTTGAAAATTGAATTTCATAGCTTCTATTTTAGCTAATGTTCATTCATTGGCTGTTTCCCTCGTGAATTCTTTCTCCATTGGCTGTTAAATTAACCGCCAAACAATTGACCAATGAAATCGTGACACTGACCGTGACGTCACAGGCCTGATAACAGGAACAGTACGCGTACGAGAGACCCCGCGCATGCGCAGTGAAGAATTTGGTCAGTATTCCCGCAGCGTCCGTGTGAATCTCATCTCGTTATATTATTTTTATTTATTTAAAAAATTAAATAACCGTTATTATTAATTTGCGAGACAAGTTTATTTAATGAAAAGTGATTCTTAATTAAATATCTTCAAGGCTATATGGTTAGTTTTGGTTGATTCAATGGTGACGCCTTTTTCCAATAATACCAAATAATATGTGTGTGAGTGTAGAGAGATAGACAGACAGATAGATAGGTATATATAGAAAGACAAATAGATAGTAAAATACCTTGCCATTCACTTGTTTTTTTTTACCTTCTTCAAAACGGGAGCGAACGGCATGTGTCACGTGACGCAACTAACACGAGGAAGAGTCTGGGATTTCCCTTCGACGTCCCTCTCTCTCATCTTGGAAGTGAACAGGTCAGTTGTCGGGGAACCTTTGTAGTGAACATACCGACGCTGTGTTCAAAGCTTGCTGGAGGAGCTTCTCCGATAGCTGCAGTGCACACTTCAGTAAGGGTGATGATGTGTGTGAGGGGGGATTGTGTTGTGTGTGTGTTTGCGGATAAGATTTCTTTGTCACATTTCACATCATAGTCACTTCCATTTCGTATTTACAGATGATGATGTGTGTGAGGGGTGTGTGTGTGTGTGTGTGCGCGCGTGTGTGCACGTCTGCGTGTGTTTGTGTGTGTGTGTATGTGTGTGTTTGCGTATAAGATTTCTTTGTCACATTTCACATTATAGTCACTTCCATTTCGTATTTACAGGCAATAAATATGAAGCTGCATTTCGTCGTCTGCTTAGCATTCATAACGTTAATACACTTCAGAGTTCCCGGATGTTGTGCAGGTCAGTAACACTCCCATTCTTGCGTAAAATAACATTGTCATGATATCAGGTACTTTTAGTCTTCATGAATTATAGATGTTTTTTTTTTTTTTTTCTTACTGAGAATATTTTCCTTTCCCTGTCTTGTTAAGATTTCAAGGATATTGAACGGGGCGGCGCGTTTTATGCCGGGGGCCGCGACGCCGACCAGCCGCTGGTGGTAAGTAGGTCTTGTGATAAAAGTTTTTTAAATTTCTTATCCAATTTAAGATACGCCACATGCAAAGTACAGGTTTTTAAAAATCCAAATTTTGATAAAGTATTATGGCTTATTATAAGCCATAAAAAGTACAAGCTTCAAAAAACGCCAAATTTTGATGAAGGTTAGAATAAGACATACAAAGTACATACAAACTTTAAAAAATCCCAAAATTTTGATGAAGGTTAAAATAAAACACACGAAGTACATGTATCAAAACTCAAATTTTGATGAAGCTCAGTAACTGTTCTATCACTTTTATATGTTTTTCCTTTTTTTTCCAAGTAAGTTTAAGCGTTTAATAATAAAGTTGTTTTCAGGGTGCGATAACGGGCGGCGACGGCAACCGACCCAGGCCTCCGATACGAGTGGGTCCGTCAAGGCGGTGTCTTCAGTACGATTACAGAGGCCGTTGTGTCTACTGGTCCGGCATTGGATAAATGTTTTATTCAGTTGATATTTAGCGGAGTTCAGTTCAGCTGCTCCC
>NC_091576.1:17000613-17008163 GCF_042767895.1 Penaeus vannamei
TGTTTATATCCAGCCATATTTTCTTTAATTGATTTTAACTTTCGATATTTTGTTGGAAAATTTTAATATATCCAAAATGTCCTGTAAGATCAGCTTTATCATTGACCTATCCTGACCTTGATTTGCAAGATAACCACTATGTTAAATGAACTGCATTGTTTTTTATGCACGAAAGTTTTAAAAGTTAAGGTTTTGCTGCCATCAAACCCTTATATTTTTCATCTCATGTTGCAATGTGTTGAAGTGTGTGGCAGTCATGATTTTGCAAAGTTAAGGTGTTGACGAAAACTAATAACAGAAAATATGGAATTACTGGATTCACCATAAAAATATCAATGAAATACATTGCATCATGACATTGTTCTGTATTTTCAATATATAATGCAATGAACTGTATCTAGGTTTTCCTATTGTTGTATCACGTTTTTCCTCATGGCAGAATTCATCATAACCAATGCTCTTTCATCCAATTCGTGTAGCACTCTCTCTCACCTAATGAGACACACTTTCAGAAGCACAGGGACTCCCATAGAAAAATATCACCTTGTTTCCCTGATTTTAACTAAAAGGGTACCTTCAATATGTAGGGAAAGTGGGTAAAGGGCTTACTACTCCCATATTGCTAACCCATCTCAGTGCATTCTGCTCCCTCTGGTGCACATCCTTCCTCTAGTGCTCTCCCCTTTCCCTATAGCACCTCCCTCCCCTACTACTCTCTCCTCCCCCTAGTTCAGTGTTGTCCAAACTGGGGTCCGCAACATGGATCATAAGGGTGCCTGAACAAAGAAAACAAACACACATAACCCCCCCCCCCAAAAAAAAAAAAAAAAAAAAAAATCACATGTTCTATGAATCATCTTTTATATATTCGTGTAGTAAACTTGAATTTATTGACCAACACTCCTGCAACGCAGTCTTTTCATAATTAGCATATCATTTGCATTATCCTAAATAAAACAGTTTGTTTAGCCTTGGTAGACAGGGGTGGGGGTGGGGGGGTACGTAACAGCACAAGAAAGTAATAAAGGGTACAATAGGAAAAAATGTTTGGACAACACTGCTCTAGTTCACTCTTCCTACCTTAGTGCATCTTCTTCCTCTAGTTCACTCCTCTAACCCTAATGCACCTCCTTTGCCTAGAGCTCACCCCTCCCTTCCCCTCTCCCCTACTCCTCTCTCCTCCCCCTATTGCACCTCCTTCCCCAAGTGCACTCGCCTCACATCTAATTCACTCCTCTTCCCCTAGTGCACCTCCTTCCCCTAGTGCACTCCCCTTCCCCTAGTGCACTCCCCTTCCCCTTGACCACTCCCCTCCCCTTGTATATTTCCATTCTCTCACCCTATCTAATATTGATGTAATTTGCATGACACTAATTGTTCCTCACTGCATTTTGAACTACAAATTCTCCAAACCATCAATTCATCAATTCACATTATAAGATCTAACAAAATTACAAAACACAAGTATATGCAGAAAATCACATTTCATATGCATAAACCCAATCAAACGAGGGAACCATAAATAAAAGAAATATTACCCGGAATACAAAACCTCATTTAACTATGAAACTTATGATTGTATGCTTAAAGAAATTGCAGAATCCACTTTTTGGAGTGCAAAATCCTCTACTAATGAATAATAACGCAAAAAATCAATTGGCATACCAAAATAAGGCAAGATGATAAGAAAATTGTATTTTTGAAACTGTCCTAAAGTTAGGTTAAGACTTCCTGCAATCATGTAGAATCTAGCATAAGAAAATTGTGTCAAGAGCTGATTTGCATTACACAATTTCTTTAAGCATACAACCGTAATGCTCAAATGTAAAAGTGAAAAAAAAACAAAGAACAAACAAACTTATAAACACGATATAAGATTAGACAACATACAAGAGGAAAAAAATGATGTCCCTTCATGCTATCACCCATTCAAACATTCCATATATTTACCATTTTACTCTCACTAGTAATGGTTAATTAATTCAGCCATTTTATTTAATGTTTTATTTCATCAGAATCATTCATTTAATAAAGTAATATCTACAGCTCCTCTATATAGCACCTTCTGACTAGTGCTATAAATAAATTCTGCGATTGCTAGGTGTAATAATAATTAAGACTATATATGTAGACTTCAAAGATAAGAAATCGTGAAAAATAAAAAATAATTCTCCTTAGATTACCAACTAATTCATAAAAATAAGTAAGAGATACTACCCAATACAAACAATATTGTATGATAAATCATATCAATAAAGCTGACTGTATGTTACTTACTCTAAAGACACAGTTGAACAGGTTTTGCTAAATTGATATTAGAATAATTGTAATTTTATATTAAAAGCAAACATAACAGTACAAACCACTTCAGTGATATCTACCAGTCTCAAGGAATGTAGAGGGACTACAATAATGATAGAAAAAAAATAAAAAAAATCCTATTTGCCTTATATACAGACGCGTCCTTTGGTTATATTCCGAACGCACCCAGCTCATTAATGCATGGCAGAACAAGAGTTCATGATTACCAAGGTTCTGAATAAGTCTTAACAAAACAAGAGGAGGTCTGTTGTCCCAAAACATTCCTTAGGTTTGGTCGATAATCAGCACAGCCTTCATCACATGCATGTTTTTTTTGTTTTTTGTTTTTTGTTTTTATCTTTTATATCTCTTGATTTTTTTTTGTTTTTTTTAACATTTTTCTTTTTTTTTACAGTATTAATATAAATTTGCAACTGTATATTAATATCACATTTACCTGGAACCATTTTCACACGCACATAGGAAACGGAATCATATATTTCACTGGATTGCATTTTGATGATGAAATATCCATTTATTTAAAAATTAAATTGTTTGATTACAAAATAAACAGGCTACAAGTATCAAAATAAAAAAGACAATATTATACAGCTTCACAATACCAACTGAAGGATACCTCCACTAATCAATTTCAATATACAAAAAGAAAGAAAGAAAGAAAGAAAAAGAAGAAGAAAAAAAAAAAATCTTAAAAAAGAGAGAAAAAGAAAATTGAATAACCAAGAACTTGAAAAAGCACATCAGCCTCATATGGTAGCATGCATTGGTTGCAAAGAACTTTCTTTAGTCTTATCGTTTAAATCCAACACAATTTATTCACCTGAAATTTATTCGGAACCAAACATATAATCATATAACCAGGCTCTATGGAAATATACATCACACACACACACACACACACACACACACACACACACACACACACATATATATATATATATATATATATATATATATATATATATATATATATATATATATATACATGTGTGTGTATATATGTGTATGTGTATATGTATATATGCATATGCATATATGTACATATAAATGTATATGTAAATATGTATGTATATATGTATATGTATATATATATGTATATGTAAATATGTATGTATATATGTATATATATATATATATATATATATATATATATGTGTGTGTGTGTGTGTGTGTGTGTGTGTGTGTGTGTGTGTGTGTGTGTGTGTGTGTGTGTGTGTGTGTGTGTGTGTGTCTGTGTGTGTGTGTCTGCATGTATGTGTATGTGTGTTTGTATACATAAATACATATATATCTATATATATATATATATATATATATATATATATATATATATATATATGCATATATGTATATGTATATATGTATATGTATATATGTATATGTATATATGTATATATATATATATATATATATATATATATATATATATATATATATATATATATATATATATATATGTGTGTGTGTGTGTGTGTATGTATCTATTTATATGTATGTATGTACGTGCATGTGTATGTGTATGTGTATGTGTATATGTATATGTATATATGCATATGCATATATTTATATGTATATATGTATATATATATATGAATATGTATGTGTATGTATTTATGTGCATATATGTGTATGTGTATGTGTATGTATGTGTGTGTATGTATGTGTATGTATGTATGTGTATGTATGTATGTGTATGTGGTGTATGTGTATGTATGTATGTATATGTCTGTGTGTATGTATGTATGTGTGTATGTATGTATGTGTATGTATGTATTTGTATATATATATGCATATATGTATTTATATATATATGTATGTATGTGTGTGTGCATGTGCGTATGTGAGGGAGGAGAGAAGAGAAAAGTGAGAAAAGATATGAAAGAAAGTAAAAGGCAGGTTTTACATAAAAAAAGAAAGAAAGAAAAAAAAACAATAATAACAAGAAATAAAAGATTTAAAAATTTACTTACAAATGTGTTTCATCATAAAACACATAATGATATTTAACCGCAGAAGGAAAAGCTCCACCATGAAGATAACCTCCAAAGAATAGTCGACCATCTCTTTACAAGGTTCTACACAAAGAACTCTCATATAATATAATATCATTACAGTACAATGCAAAAAACAGTAATTGGCTGAGGAAACAGAATCACACCCGTTATCAATCTCGAAGATGATGGTTACTATATTGAATGCAAAAGAAATAGAAAATACATTTCACTGGCAAAATGGAAAAAAACATTCCAAGTATCTAACAGAAGAGAGTAGAAAGAAAAAAAAAAACATGCTATGTGTATAATGGTCAACCCATACATCTATTTTCTAAATATGGAATAGTACTTTAGCATTTGTTATATAATGAATTATGCATCATCATTATATTTCCCTTAACAACTTTACCATTTCTACTTTATTATTTCTAACCTTACAAAACATATATACACACCTTTAATGAAAAATAGCTACAGTAGGGGAAAAGAATTTATTTCTTGGTTTCACAATACTGTATTTGAGTCTTTTTATGTTCAACTCAAAACTTAAGTCTACCATGTGAAGTTGTAATGTTTTCAAAGGACAATGTAAATCTAATCATTCTTTATTATGTTCTGAATACTAAATGTAGTATAACAAAATTTGGAGAAAGACACTGACAAGGAGGCTTTTTTTTATTTGCTTCACAATGTTGCATTCCCATAAATGCGAACATCACACAAACGTGGATGTTTTCTGCCATTTCATTTCTTCTATTTTCCCTTCCCCCCGACCCCTTTCCTTCCCTGATCTACAAAACCAAGTATGTCAACCTTCCTCACAATGTTTTCAGTCTTCATGCCGGCCCCGTTTTCCTTTTCCTCTCATTTCATCTGAACTATTCCTTTATTTTTTTTTCTAACACTGGGTTTGAAATCTTACATCTTACAAATATAAAAAAGCTACAAGATACAAAGTTCTAGCAAGTGTATCAATAATCCTTCAGGGCTTGAAGCACCATTCTATATCATATATATATATATCTCCAACTTAAAAAAATCTGTGCCATAATCACAGGAGCATTACACATGCATTATCAAGTATTGGCTTAGCTCTTTTGAGTTTATAAAAGATGATTTTTCAAATCTTTCACTCTATTTATCTTTTGCCTACCCAGCAACATGTAGAACCTAGGAGATAAATACACCTCCATTTGGCTTTAATAACATAAAAAAGAAGGCAATCGTGTATTCCATACAATCTGAGACTTGGTTTATGGACTTTGAATTCTAAACATGCATATATCCCAGTACCTAACTAATAAAATGGGGATCATATAAAGTGATGGACTTCCTTAATTCTTACAGTTAACTGTAATGTACCATTTTTTGCAAGGGAAAAAATCAAATTCAGCTCATCAGAGAAAGAGATACAGCTGCTCAAAACATTTTCCACAATGACCTCATCTGGCTTACCCTAGAGATAGGTAACCATATACACAATGAGAAACTGAAATATTGCTAAGACAATTATCACTGACTCAATAAAAGACAATTATCATTGACACAATAAAAGATATATATCACTTTATGATGGCAAAAAAAGCATTAGCAGTTTTATCCTGTGCTGCTTTGGCAGCTACAGCTCATACAGGAGACTGCAGTAGTTTTAATAATGAGACTGCTGGGCAGGCAAAACAATAACCTAATAATAATAAAAAAAAAACAAAAAAAAAAAACAGGTCCATGTTAATGCTCTTTTCCCCTTCCATTTTTGAAACCAACAAAAACACAAAATGATAAACAAAACTAATAATAATAATTATAACAAAATAAAAAGTCAGAGTTCCTCAGCTACAGAGGGAACCGTGCGCAGTTTACAAGGCAACAAGGTGGTTGACGGCCATGAGTAGCATCTTGACCTTCTTGTGGTTGGGATTGGCAGCCAGGTGTGTATGCAGGTTGCGCTGGAAGCCCTGCAGCACTGGTCGCATGTGCTCGCGGGTCACTGGGTGCGAGGCATCCAGATTCATAACAGCCTCTTCAAGGTACCTGCGTTGTAACGGATCATAATGATAACGATGAAATAAATGAAAGCTATAATATAGATGGTATCATTTTTTTTTTTTTTAACAACCTTGCACTCTACAGCACTAGGATTGTTTCATTAAATGAAACATTCTCCAAGTAAATCCTACAATTACCACTAATAACTAACTAAACAAATAACCTAATAAGGATTCACATCAGCACCACTTACTTGATCTTGAGGTCAGTGAAAGTAGAAAGATCATGTGAAAGTTGGTTGACGAGGGACAGAAGCACATCTTGACTAAGTGGGCAGGGGGTGATGTTGAACACCTGCTGGGGGTTGACACGCTCACACACAAACACCACGAGGCTAAGGTCTGATGCAGAGAGAGCCTGAAACCCACACTCCATGTAGCAGCCACCCCCATCAAATATAAAAAAAGAAGCACAATCCACAAATTCGTATGTGACAAGTTTATTGGTTCTATAGGGCCAAATTTTAATTTTAGAGGTAATGTTTTACATGATGAAAATGGTATGATGAAATAATTCACAAGTGGGATTTTATGGGGGGAAAAAATTGACTAATAGTGAAACTACAAACAACTATGGCAGTTATCACTCTAAATGTCAATGTGTTAAAATACCAAAACTAAATATCTAAAAGGCAGAGACAAGAACATCTATACAAAAAATCAACCCGCAATATCAGAAAAAGAAACAAAGTATTTAACTGGGGAAAGAAAGAGGGTAATTGACCTAAGTGTAACCAAGCACCAAAGCACAGGTGTGTGGTAGAAGGTAAGGGAAACGGAAAATCAATTTCCTGTTTCCCTTGAGTGCCAGTTCCATCAAAAACAAAAGCGCGCACTATATGAGGGGACCCTGTGTTTGATTGACATACCTGCTTAAAGGCGGTGTTGAACTGGCCCGAGGAAATGAGGTTCTGAACCTGTTGCTGGGCTAGTTTGGGGTTGTGGACATGTGGGGCTGGTGCAGGTGTGTGTGCTCGGCTTCGGGCATCAACAGCAGCCTGGTGCTCCTGGAGGGCCCGGGTGACTTCTTCTCGGACCAGCGCACGAATACGCTCTGCTAGAGATTCTGTGATACTGTGGGGAGATATGGGGGTGAAATGCAAGGAATTTGTAACTACTATGTGTTGATACTATGGTAGAAAAACCAACAATGCACAAACATCACCAGACTGTACAAACACAGTTACAT
>NC_091576.1:17011163-17033663 GCF_042767895.1 Penaeus vannamei
AGTACTGTGTTAGTATCACAGGGATTTGATAGAATATTAATATTGTGTTTCTGTTTGCTGGACATAGCATATTTTTGGATGTAACTAAAATATGGTATTCATAGTTATCTCATTGTCAGTATATTTTGCATTGACAAAGGCCATTGAATTGTGATTTAGACAGCCCCTAATTATCCAGTGTTACCGCCTACTGCAAATGTATAGGTCAATAATCTAATTTTTCTCGTTAATCTTATTTCTGTTCTTCTGAAGACTGATTGATACTCACTTTGTCCAACAGGAGACAGTTGCCGAACTCATGTGGGCCAAACGACCAAACCCGGACTATGACCTGGTTTGCGGGGTAGCCTATACGGGGTTGCCCATTGCTACTGTAATTTCCACCAAACAGGTATAATGTTGTTTTGTATGTTTGTTTGTATGATGTACACTCTCTTTGAAATGCTATCCCCCCTGCATGCAAAGGAAAGAAAGAGAATTAGTGTGTGTGACTGTCAGTCATTGAGAGTATTTACAAGATTTTATTGATTTTAAGGATATGGGATGTTATACATATCAAATACCATCTACCACGATGAAATATTGGGCAAATGGAGTTGATTTATACAACTTGAGACTGGATCCTTGACTCCATGTGCCTTCCCACAACTTAATTTCTAATGATCTGATTGAAAAAAATATATGTTGAAATAGTTACTTGACTTGAGATCTTGTATCTTTTCATACATGTTTTCATAGGATGAACATAGTAGAAAAAAAAAAAGAAAAATTAATTGTATGGAGGAATTGTGGGAATATCATATGGTGATGGCATTTTAAATGCATAAAAACACACACACACACACACACACACACACACACACACACACACACACACACACACACACACACACACACACACACACACACACACACACACACACACACACACACACACACACACACACACACACACACACACACACACACACACACACACACACACACACACACACGGGGCATAGCCAGAATTTTAAGAAAAGCAACTGTGTTGAAAAGGTAATAAATTCCTTTAGCTTACAAAGAGAGAGGGTTTGCAGTATATCTTGTTAGGAGTGTCACTGCTGCACCAACATTTAATGGTGGAATGTAGCTCTGTGATGTGTGGTAGTGTGATGATAGTGGAATGTGATCATACTGATGGAGTGTGGTGGAGTTGGTGGTGTTTCATTATTATTATTATTATTATTATTATAATTATTAACATTATTATTATTGTTATTTGTAATGGCAGAAGTGGTTCACAAGTTCTTTGGGCCTAGTGCAAGTAATATCCCCCATGCAAAACTATGAAATGACAGGCTGGAGATAAAGCTGCCTAAAAAACATGGTTGCCAACTGTCATTGTGAAAAAGGCACCAGATGACTTACTGAATGTATGGCAGAAGTAAAAAAAATTGGCCACTGTCTGTATGTCCCTATATAGACAGAAGGCAACCAATAACTTAACCATGCACTCCATTTCTAAACCACCATCAAATGCCCTACCTGGAACTTGATGGATAGTTTATGGGTCCCCAACCAAGCACCATTTTTCAACCCCAAGCAGAGTAAAGTGTGCATTACGACTTAAAGAGTGGATGGAGCCAAGTTGCTGGTGAAAGTTTGTCTTTCAAATTGAGTTCAGTTGACAAATCTCGAGGAGAGAGGCACTTCCCTTCTCATCCCCCCTCCCCTTTTTGAGGGAGAGGAAGAGAGAGAGAAAGGAGAGAAAATATGAAATCAATATTTAAAAAGTATAAAAGAAAGTTAAGAAGTAATGCTGCCTGCATATATATCATTCTTGACTTAGATTTGTCATGAGAAATTGTAAAAATCTCTCGCTGTTTTTTTTTTTTTTTTAATACCTTTATTGATAAACTTTTTTTCTTTTTTCTTTCTTTCCTCTCTCACTTCTTCCTTTCTTTGTTGATGATTATATGAGTGAAAAGAAAAAATTAATCAATAAAGAGCCCCCCGTACCCCAACCCCCACCCACCATACCTAGGCAGCAATATACAAAGATATTGATGCATGAATGTCTAATTACACTGTATTTATTTCTCATTCTTAAGATTATTTATTGTCATGTACATCAGATTTTACAGAAAGCCTGAAATCAGGACAGCAGAATATGGAGGGGGTGTGGTAAGGGCTAGCTTTGCATTTGAAGGAAAGATAAAAAAAAATTAAAAAAAAAAAAAGTTATAGAAGAAAAAATATAAATAGGAAGAAAGAAAACCGCAAAAAAAATCCTTGCGCAATTATTTGAAGTTGCAGGAAGTATAAAGTATGCAAGATAAGATCAAATTAAGCAAAAAAAAAAGGGTAAACTAAATAAGAATACACAGCACCGAAGGGGGAAAACATTATATATATTAATAAGATGAAATAAATGAAGAGGAGGAATAAAGAAAGAAAGGTAGAAAATAAGACGTGTTATATATTTTGCGATCTTGCAGGAACTTCCAATGCTGATTCGGCGCAAGGAGAGCAAAGGTTACGGAACCAAGAAGCTGGTGGAAGGAAATTACGAAGAAGGCCAGAACTGCCTCATGATTGAGGATGTTATTGTGTCTGGAAGTTCAGTGTATGAGACCCTAGAGGTAAGTTTTGTTTGTTTGTGTATTTGTGTTTGTTTGTTTTACTGGAATATAAGAAATAGAAGAACAAGGCTATGATCTTAACATTAGAAAACAATCTTTCATCACCATGTGATGAAAGAGTCTCATTCACAGTACTAAATGTTCAGACAGACTACCAACCCCTCATCTTCTCTTTACAGACCCTGAAGGAGCTGAAGTTGAAAGTGGACGATGCCATTGTTTTCCTCGACCGTGAGCAAGGAGGAGCAGCAAACTTGGCTTCCATGGGGGTTAATGTCATCTCCGTTGTTACCATGACCCAGGTAAGCATTGACTTCTGGTAAGATGTCTTCATAAGACTCATTTGTTATCGTTTGGTTTATATTGATAAGCTAGGGGTGATATCCAAAGCAGAGAGTAGTAGTCAGAAGTGGGATAAAGATTAAGAAGTCATTTGATCTTTGTAAATAAGAGATTGTTGGCAGATAAAAGTAAAAGATGGTCTGGCTGTGATATTTTTTTATCTTCCTCTTTATTTTTATTTTTCCTATGTGAGATTTATGTTTGAAAAATGTCATTCTATGTATATATATATATATTTTTTTTTTTCCCCATAATGTGAAGATGATGGGAATCCTTCTGAAACATGGGTGCATCAACCAAGCAACTTCAGAATCGGTTTTGGAATTTGTTGAATCACACAATGATACGTCAATCGTCACAAAGGAGAAATCTTCATGTAAAAATGGTATGTTCCAAAAAATGAAATAAGAAAAATTAAAGTTCAAAGGAGATGTTATTGTTTATTGATATTTGCATTTTAGAGTGTTAATCACTTTCTTGTTCTGTTGTATAGACATTTTTCTAGGTTGCAGATATAATTAACAAGTTTTATTAGGAATTTCAAAAGCGTTAGAATGAATGTTTATTCTGATTTTTATGCTGATTATTTATGAATGGATGTAACTTTCCATTTTAATGATATTGATATTACAATTATTATTATTATTATTGTTATTGTTATGTTTATTATGAGTATTATCATTATTACCTCTGCCAAGGAGATTATGTTTTTGGTTGCATTGGTTTGTTTGTTCATTGCTTAGCAGAATAACTCAAGAAGTTATGAAAGGCTTTTTATGAAATATTTACCAGATGTGTATCTTACCCTAACTTAGATGCCATTAAATTTTGGTGGTGATCCTAATCATGATCCAGATCCAGGATTTTTTGGAATGATTGCAAAATTTACCCCTATTGCCAAGGTAATTAGAATAATAATAATTACCCTTATTGCCTTGACAATAGGGTAACCATGGGGTAACTATTATTAGTAAAATTACCTTTACTGTTGGGGATGTTCTCATCTATCTCCCAAACAGTATAATGTCAGTTCATATCTCACCTGAAATCATAAGATATGCACTTCATTATCTCCCATCCTCGTTCGCCAAAGTAGGGATCACGAAGTCATGGATAAACCCGTTTATTGTAGGGTTTGTAGAAAGAGTCTCTTCTATGTCTACTCTTTATTGTTGCTAAGCCTTGAGGGGTTACATACATCGCCGCTAGGGCATACATTTGACCGGTCATAGAAAACGGATTGCACATCGTTGCACGGGTATCACAAACATAATAATTGTTAGTCAATTTATACATAGGAACTTAGTGTTAATAGCATATATCATTTAGTATATGTTAATACATAACACTTCCTTTCTCCTTATGGAAGATAATACAATTTTTGAGAATCTCAGAAGCATATTAAATAAATACATAATATCACAAATATCACAATAGTTGACAATATCACAATTATAAGTATTACAACTGCCCCGAAGCATACAGTTGATACCATCACAATGGCTTGATTACACATAGATACAATTACATTTTTCCCGTAAGGATATAATTGTCAGCATATCTAGCCGGAAGTTTATTTCTGGTAGACCTTTGTGGTAGCTCTTTCTTTTTAGGTATATCAGAAGGCATATTCTCCTGGTCTACTTTAACTTCCTTCTTTTCCTGCTGTATTGATTGATCTTGCTGCACAGAAGGAATTATGATTACACCCTACATAACATTTACCACCTCTACCAAGGAGGTTATGTTTATGGATGTCACCAGTGTACTTGAGAAAGAGGTGATTTTAATGTAATTCTTCAAGTCTATATTTTTATCGCATCAATGACCATATTCCCTTGGCAGAGGTATGCACTCTGAGTGCCTGTAGTTAATATATATTTTCTTCTTGATAAATGCACTGTACTATTTCCACTCTTAAATGCTTACTTCTGGCATATATCCTGTTCCCTCCAGGAATTGATGTCATGGACCGCAAGAAGAGATCCTTTGAGTCTCGAACCAGCGTCACCAACCACCCCTTGGCCAGGAAGCTCTTTGAGATCATGTCCTCAAAGAAGACAAACCTGTGTGTCGCAGCTGATGTCACCACCTCTGCGGAGTTAATATCCTTGGCAGAGAAGGTCAGTTCAGAGTTTTCAAAGATGATTGATTTTGAGTGTGTGCGCGCTCGTTAGCGTGTATGCACGTTAGCGTGTGTGCGCGTTAGCGTGTGTGTTGTTTACATGTGGAATGGAGAATTTTGTTTGTAATGGTAAGTGTAGGGAATAAGAATGGATGTGGAGAGGATTTTAGGATTGCATGATTGTATTTCAGAGATGGCACCTCCGTTCCTTATTCTAGTCATCAGGAAGGAGTTTGATGTTTAGTTCTTATTGTGTAATCTTTTTATGATTGAGTGAAATTGTATTTATTGTTTTGCACAATTTTTTTTTTTTTTTAACAGCTAGGGAGAGCTTTGTATGTCTAAAAACTAGATGATAGAAATATTTCCTTATAGGTTGGTCCTCACATCTGCCTGCTCAAGACCCACATTGACATCTTGACAGACTTCAGCAAGGAAACAGTTGAGAGCTTAAAGGAACTCGCAGCAACGCACAACTTTATGCTTTTTGAAGACAGGTTTGTAAGCACACATATATAGTTAACAGCTTTTAATGAATTTACTCTATGTTTAAGGACTCTTCCAACTTCCTTTTCTGATTTTGCTACATTCATTCTTCTTCCCCTGCCACCACTACCACCTTCACTTTGTCGTAGTCCTCCTCCTCCTCCTTTATCATGCTGCCAGTCAGGATTGTGACCAGCAGTTTTGAAAATCAAAAGATTTTTTCTTAATTTTCCATCTATTCTAATAATTTAACTTGATATTGCTATATATTCTTACATATAAAAAGATTCAGAAACATTTAGTAATCAAGCAGTCCTTTCCTCACCCTATTGCTTGATTTTTTTAGGAAATTATTTTTGATATCAATTGCTATTATCATCATTCTTAACATTATTATTTTCAATGACAATGATATCAACACCAAAGAATCAAGGAATGGTGCAAATAGGCAAGTTTAGGTAGGCCTAGTAATTAACCCCTTGGTGACTATTCACTGCTGGAGCCAGCAATGTGTACACAGAATTAATCAAATGAGATTGTATCCTTACATACATCCATGTAGTCCCCTTATCAGCCATGCTATTGGCATTAAGAGTTGCATCATTGACAAATTTGTCTGTCTCCTATGCAGAGGTTTATGAAATGCTGTGTTGTGAGCAGAAGTGTAATAGGCTTTTGATACAGGTTTAGTAATTGTACAGTTTTAGAGGATTCATTTAACATTTTTTCCATTTGTGAAATATCAGTGGCAGGATACTTAATTCTGTACAAATAGAGACAGATTTTGGTAATTTGACAAACTAGGTATGTTGCAAGTGTCTTGTCTTCATTTTTGTCTCTACTTGTCAAAATTCATTAACGTAGAAAACGTCAAGAGGATCAATTTTAATAATTTATTGTCATCAGTTGATATTACAGGAACTATTACACTTTATGGTGAAGAGTGTGTGTGGGTAAGTATATCCTGAATTTTCTCATTCTTTATATTTTGCTTTTTGCAGGATTGTAGTTTCCTCACTTGCAAAAATTCTTTTCAGAAAATAGAATACTAGTTTCTTTAGCAAAGTCTGGAAGATTATATGTGGACTAATTTATTCTAAAGGAAACGGGAAAACGGACACACTAAAAACAAGAATTTAGACTCAAAGTCAATAGTTTAATTTCCTTGTAATCTTTTCTTGCAGGAAATTTGGAGATATTGGCAGCACTGTAGCCAGTCAGTACTCAGGAGGTGCCTATAACATTGTTGATTGGGCAGAGCTTGTGACAGTACATGGCCTGCCTGGTGATGGCATTATCAAAGGTAAAAGTGCTAATGAATTCTTACCACTTTATTGTTGTATTGATCATTACTACTATTAGTATATGATGGTTGTTTTCATTGGATTGTTGTTTATATATCCTACTATTGTTGTTATTGTTATTTTCATTATTTTTTTTTTTATTATTATTGTTGTTGTTCAGTTGGATATACTTCACTTGTATAGGAGCAAAAAGTAGTCATCTGTATGATCCCTTCCTTTATATTTTTATTACAGTTTCATGTGAGGGTGCAGCAGTATTTAAAACAAACACCATTAGTTTGTTTAGTTTTAAGTCTTAAATTACCGTAGGACTCCCATTAAACACTATTTGTTCACAAATTCTTTCTGATGTATGCTAATCTTATTTCCTGAAGGGCTAATGTCTGCTATAAATGGTCGACCACGGGGCTGTGTTCTGGTATCTGAAATGAGTTCATCGGGAGCTCTCACATCGCAGGAGTATGTCAGCGGTAAGTAGTACCTCATTGCTCCGCCACCCCCACGAGGTTCATATGGTTGATTGGGTTGGATGATGTTGGACTATCTGTTAGTTTCAGGATTAACTGGAAGGTCCAAATGAAGAGACCATTTGGTTGTAGGTCAACTATCCCCTAAGAGAGATGCATTTGGAGTATTTAACAAGGTCTTTCCTCCTGTTGCTTGTTAACTCTTGATGAAGCTAAATTATTAACATTAAGCAATGTCTCTGGCCTGGTTGAACATCTCTGGGCATGCAAGTAACCAGTGCACTTATTTTCATGCCATTTATGCACCAATAAAGTCCAAGTTTGTGACTTTGTTATAGCCTTCAAACTTGGTGTTATATTTTGCCATAAATTCTTGCAGAAGCATCCAGCCACCACAGTCCACAGTAGAAAGACATTAAACTGAGATAATGGTGGCATGACATACATTGCATCCAAAGGCAATGAAGAAAATAAAATGTTTCCACTGCAATAGTGGAATGAATTCCCCGAGAAGCTACACCTTTTGTGATATTAATCAGTCATTTTTTTTATTTTTTATTTTTTTATATATTCTTTATTACTCTTCATTGCAATTTAGGCTGCTGCAAGATTGCTGAGAACCACACCTACTTTGTGATTGGCTTTGTGTCACAGAGCAATGTAAGCAGTGACCCACGTTTCATCCTCCTAACACCGGGGGTCCAACTTGACAAGTCTGTTGATGGGCTCGGACAACAGGTGAGGGCTAAAAGTGTTGCTGTTTTCATGAAATATCATTCTAATGCGTTTGGTTCCTGTGTTATGTTTCAAGGTATATGCGGGGACTTAGGAAATTTAATATCCCTGGTTTCCCTTCAGGCAGACATTCTCCACATTTAGGCTGTGCAAAATGATACTGCCTAACCATATAACCTTTCCTGCAAAGATAAAGTCATAAGGGAAAAAATGTGAATAAAGGAGGGAGATTTGTATTATTCCATAGATTTCTGGTAACCTTTTGGATAGGGTATTGATGCATTTTGGTAGTGAAATAGGAAAGCTTGATGGCAGAGATATCAGGTAAATGATTGAGCAAGCCCAAGGGTGTTTTGATTGTCAAAGAAAAGATGAAAAAATAATAGATAGAATGTTTGTTATTGTAATTGGTTTCTGGCTTTAGGAAATCATAAGTTGCATTTTATTTATACGAGAATTAGGCTATATTTTAAAATTCATATAATTGCCTATCCCTATTTTCTGCTTCTTTCTCTTAGATTCAGTGGTTTATAGTAAAACCTAGGAGCAAGGACCATGTAAATATCATTATTCAAATTTTTAGGGGTGCCCATCATTTATGTAACTGATTTATGTAATTAACATAATTAGTTGTATAGTTGTTTCATTTTTAACATTTTATTTCCATACATATTTAAGTTTTTGAAAATAAGGCATTTTGCAAAAAACAAAGGGGAAATAAGGAAATGATATAACACACAGTCCACATCCCTATGCTAGTCCCTCCTCAAATATCTTGCAGTATGTGACTCCACGAGCAGCAGTCCTGGAGCGAGGGGCTGACATCATCATCGTGGGCCGAGGGATCAGAGAGGCCGAGGACCCGGAAGCAGCAGCAATAAAGTACAAAGAGGAGGCTTTTTCAGCATACTTGGAGCGCATTGAGGCCCAGTAGAAAGCTGTGGGGAGAATCTCGCACCAGATTTTTTTTCTGAGACTAGGCCTACTGTGCTTTAAAAAAGGGGTCTGAAGTAATAGCAATAGCAGGCTCATATATTTGATAATAGTTGATGTTTTTTGTTATAGAAAAAGAGAGAACTATTTATATATGAGCATTATAGAGAGGGTTTTGTTAACTTTTTTGTTGTATATATAGCATTGCTATTGTATTTTAGGAAACTTTCTTTTCCTCGACTTACGAAAAAAATATAGATTATATAGTTGTGCCACCTACTGTATAATGAACTCATTGTTATAATTTCAAGATTCTGCTGTATCTTATATTTTGAAATATTTTTATCTAAATTATAGTGATTTGTTAATTTGATTTTTTAAATTTTGTATGTTCAAGTTTGTAACATTCCATAGGTAATAATGTATATTGCATTTTTTTTTTTTTTTTTTCTGCTTTGAGATTCTACATTGTTAGTATTTATGCATTATGAAAAGAGAAATATGGTAAAGTTCAGATGAAGTAAATATGTAAAAAATATAATAAACTAATTTCCCAGAATTACAGTTAATACAGAGTATTGTAACTCACTCCTTTTGATACCAGTAATTGTCCTGGTTCATTATTATTAATTTAATTCTTCCGTCCTATTTCTTTTCCCATGCCAAGGTCCTCCTTCCTCCTCCTTGTCAATAAATTTAAGCTCTTAATGATTTTGATAACAGATGCACAAAATCATTTGCTGTAGTAACACAATGTCTCAAATATTTGATTTCTTTCACATTATTTCTATTTGCTTTTTGTGTTCTTGTATTCTTTAAAAATATTAAATTTCCTTCGCTTAAGGACGTCACCTGTATTTGGTCACAAAAGAGCAGAATTGAGACTGATATAGACCAATTATGGTACTGCCCTTGACCTCTCATTTTTGTTGTTTTTTCAAGGGTCCAGCTGTGTACAGTTATGTCATGCATGCCCAAATCGGTTTCATACATTGATAGAGGACAGTGATTAAAGTCAACTGAGGATGAATGCTAGCTAAAATAGGTTTGAAAATAGGTTTGTGTGATAAGTGCTGTATAGATTGTAATTTGTGTACATTTCAATTGTATTGTCAGTTAGTGTGGTAGACTTCTATGAAAGACGCTAAAGTATATTTATATATATACATATGTATATACTTGTTCTTGGAAAAGGTTAGCAAATGGAACACACAGGTACCAGGAATAGGAAATGTTTTGTCAAATGTGTTATTATTATAGCAATACCGAGTCATTATAACCAACTGAGCAAGAGAGGTTTCAAGGATTTTGAGGATTTACTGTAGATATTAGGGGAATATGAGAGTGGTATTGGATTAATACAGGTAAATATTTTAGACAGTTCAATGTAAATGACAAGATCATTTTTATGGTATTTTGGAAGTTCTACTATTTTCCAAGCTGTGAGAAAATACAATGTAGAAAGTAGCTTCAGATAGCCATTGTTTAATAAAAATAATGAAACATAATAACATATCACAAAAGTTGTAGTATATATTCTTGAGGGAGGGAGTGATTTTGCTATAGTAACTCCCTCCCTGAAAGAAACCCAACTGTTGCTGAAAAGACTTCAGGGAAAGAAGTTCCATATCAGTTTGTATTGTCATGGAAGCGAGTACCAAAATCTTTGTAGAATAGTCAAAGAAAATGCTCAGTGCAAGAATTAAACAAACTTTGTGTAGAAGTTAAAACATACTGGTCATGCTTGAAGATACTTCGTCAGTTTTAGAAACCATTCATGCTAAGAGACACCTCAAAGTGTGCTTAGATTTTAAAGGCCTTGGGATTATATAGTTCCTACAGAACCATCCTAGGAATATAAACACATTTCAGTCTTGCTACATTGAAACTTTAGCTTACAAATGTGAGATTAGTATAACTTGTACTTGTTCTAGTTCCACATGACGGATTCTTGACTATAGGCTACAATTACCAGATATTAGTGGGATAGAATCCAATAGGTTATCAAATTCTTAGCTTGTGGCATATGTATGTTAAGTAAACCTTGTGCCTGGTGAGCATGTAAAGTACTGAGAGTAAATTACTGTTTACATACTCTTATCATGCTGTAAATTCGTAGGCCTATTCTTGCATAGTACAAATGGTTGAAATATTATATTTGACTTGTCATACAATTCTTAAACATGATGTTCAGTAAAAATAGATGGTTCCTTTTTCTAGTCACACAAATTGGGAAAGGGTAAAGTTGACTTTCTGATGAGAACCTTTGAAATAGTAATACAGGGTTATGTTTTTCCTCCACACTTATGCTCAAAAGGCCTAATTGCAAGATCAAGACTTTTTCTATGGTAAAGAGCGAGGTTATGTGGTATCTCTGTACAGGCTTCAATTACTTGATGAAAAGCACATTCATTTCCTTAATTTACTACTAGAAAAACAAGGCTTGCAGGAAAGAAAGAGAAGAATAAGGTTTGTCATATCTCAGAGGTAGTGTGGGAAAGGCTGTTGAAAATGTAACTGCACACAAAGTACCAACACAAATTCCATGCAGAACTCGATCCAGTTCATGAGTTTAGAAGGTACGTAGCAGTCTTGTGGATATAACATAAGCAGGGAAACTACAGTCACACAATCAAATTGCCTGTGCTGTCTCCTGTGTGGCCACAAAAGCTGTCCAACAATGGCCAAAACCTGCCATTTGGCAAGTGCTAGATCTGGTAACAGTGCTTGGTAAGTGGAAGATATACACTCAGCTGCCAGTGCCCATTTACAGAAAATTTTATGCACACATACTTCCAGCTGATACTTTGTACCCAAGTTTAGCACACTCATAATTGTTCCATAATTATTCTCAACTTTATGTACATCATGTATTACTCTGTTGTGGGAGTGCAATTGGTTACTCCTAAAAAGCTCCCTCTCAACAGGAAAGATCTGAGGGATTGAATAGCCAATTGTTAAAAGTCTGCTTGTTAGTTTGAGGTCATTAGTGGCAAGAGATAGCAATGGAAAATGGCCCATATTAAAATTTATTACACATAGGAAGGAGTCACCAAGTTTTGATTTCATTGTGATTCTGGACAAGTATGGTTGTGCCTTGAGATATCTAAGAAGAATGAATTGTAAGCAAATATATATATCAGAATCTTGTATATAGGTAATAGATATGCATTGGGATCAGTTAATTTTATAAAATGATTGTCCAAACTTTTTACGTAATAGGTTATTATTGAAAAAAAATAATTTTGGCATTTTAAATCCTCATTTTATAAGCAATACTTTCTTTTGAAAGAAAACTAAGTGACAAGACCTTTAAAAACAGGCCTTTGTATTTTTTTCTTCTGGCATGTAATATACTTGAATTGAACGGTCTAGTTAAACTATGCAATCCTTCATACTAGACAGTAGACAATCATTCAGCATTTATAAATAAATTATAATAATGGTGTTGATACTAAGCAGAAATGAAATCTCAGTGAAATTCAGATGCCAAGACAAGTTCCTTAAATCTAAAAATATTAATTCAGAAACTGAGGAAAAAAGTATTGCACTAGTTGAAGCTTTGACATCTTTAAATAGTTTAATTGATTCCATCAGATGTTGAAGTAAGCGCAGGACACTGCATATACAGATATTTAAGAAGGGATATATATAGTGTAAAGCAATAATCCTTTTATGCACTTAGAACATTGGGAACATTCTCATTTTCACTAGATACCTGATATCAAGCTACACCATCTGTAATGTCAAGCAGTGGGTAGTGGACACAAGTCAAGGGATCTTCCTGTGTCTATCAGAGTAAAATCTCTGGACTAGTTGATGTGATAGCAGCAATTAATATGGCAAATAGTGATGTTTTCTATCTCAACTGTGTTGACCACAATGATTCCATACTTTGCTCAACAGTCTACACACTGGTTACTGTCAGTCAGAACTGCTCAAGATTCTACTTTGCAGTATGGACATCATGACAGGCAATGGCAGTTAGACTTTTCCCTCTAAGGGCACTACCTGATTAGTGAAGAGACAGTTTATTAAGGCTCTACACTAAAGGGGTATTACTTACATGCAAAAAGTTACCAAATCACAAATTACAATCCAGACTAGGTGGAGGGGATGTCAATGGCAGGAAACCATCAAAATATAGATGCCCACAAACAACTGTGCCAAACTCATCACCCAGGAACCGCTTGGTACGGCAACAGCAAAATCAACTCTGATATCATAAGTGCTTACGCCCACATTGGTACTGCCCCTCACAAAGACTAGGTCTAAAACCCTAGCCACAAGCATGCACAACTGCAGGCACCTATATAGACCAGTCACAAGTGAGAAAATAACAAAACTACATGTTTATCGAGTCTTTTGCCTGTTTGTGAAAACTACCCTTGTGCCTATCTATCATACCCACTCAAGTGGACAGACCATATGATGATGATGTAATAAGGCTGGGCTAACTTTGAACCCGGAGTTTGCAAACTTAATGTAGATCTAATAATTACCCATTAAAAATTAAAGGTATCAAATATACTGCTATGGTCCACAATTGTTTGACACCTGCAATTAGCTTGGTAGATTATCTAGTCTGTACTAAGGCTGAAACAATTCTGAATACTAATATTCATATGAACATTGATAGGGTGGTGATTGTGGAATACAGCATATCAACTCGACATTCGATATCAAATTGCATGCTACTTTTCACTTGTAAATACTTCCTGTAGGCAAGGTTCTACTTGAAATAGGAACTTTGTAATTTCAGTTAATAAAGCCCTTTTTCAACACCGTAATCTTTCAGGGTCTAACCTTTTGCTGTTTATTTTCAGACTTTGGCAAGAGAAAATTAATTTAGTGATAGTAGTTCAACTTTGGATATTGGCACAAATTATATTTAAAATGTAATTATTTATTTTAAATTCATCTGGAAAATTATGGAGGTTGATATAGTAATTTATTTTATCACTTTTCACACAAACAAAAACTGAGGTAAGGATTTCCAATAATAAAATTAAAATTGGAACCACACTCAGATTTCTTGTCAATGAAACCATACAAAAAATCCTTAGTATTTCCTAGAAAAAAAAAAAATGAGATTTGAAAAAACTTTGTCCATATTTATACAAGTAGCATTTATAAAAGAAAAACTACTGTCTTTTTCATTTACTTGCAAAATATGGACTTGTAAATGACCATCAAATAATCAACACTTATGGACAATGTAAATGTAAACCAGAACATTCATATAACATTTATTTTAGAAAAATTCCACATATCCTTAAACCTATATAAATCTTATATAAATGAATCACTTAAACTTTGGAATGATCAACAGATCCGATCATTCGATAACTTCCAGGTGACCCTCTCAATGAAGCAAACGTCTATACACGCCTGTTCTCCTGTAATAATTTATCAACTTCTCATTCACAAAAGTCAGAAGCTCCTGGTTGACAGAGCAATTCTTATAAAAAACAAAAAACAATTCTCTTCGCATTCAGCCATTCACACCCCTTGCCGACAACTCCACAGCGTCACTCGCATTGAGTTGGAAAAGACCTGTCCGCATCCGTGGGGTTTTAAGAGCGCGTGTACTTGCCCCAGATGTGGAGCATGAAGACAGTGGCAATGAAGACAAGAGAACCAACAAGCACTGGCAGGGGACCACTGTGTAAAGGAGAGGAGAGGAAAAAATTAATAAACCTGCGATTTTTCTTTTGAATACTCAATTACCCCAAAAAGAATCTCCCAAACTTCAAGCGGTAAATAACGATTTTTGAAAGTTCTTTCCTCAATCAAAGAGTGGAGAATCCAACCAAGCCAAAAAAGGGAAGGACTTATAGCAAAAGGTATGAATTCAAATGATTATCTTCACCATGGAGTATATGTATCCAAAAAGTTTCAATTATATCTGTCAGAAATACACTGGTTAAAGTAAAACCTCTATACCAAGAAGACAATTCAATCACCACCACCTAATTCCATCAACCACCCAACCTACATCCCAAGTAAACCCCTTAACAGCCCACATATACTCACACTTTGATTCCTGGGGAGTCGTCAGTGTAGAACCTCCACATGCCTCCCGTTGAGGCTGAACTGCGGCCAGAGGTAGAGGTGGTGGTCTTGCGTTGTCTAGCTGTGGTTCCGCCAGACTGCCTGGCCATCGAGCCTGACCCTCCACTGCGGGGGGACACTGTGCGGGCTGGGGAGCGGCCTCCAGACCCCACAATGGTCGAACTTGGCGAGGAAGGCTTGGGGGAGGGGAAAGGGGGAAGGTTACCATTTTAAAATTGTCAAAATCTTGAGGAATTTCATCATTACAGTGAAAATAAGGGTTTCCTCAGGGTTGATGGCAAAGCATCTTACTTCATATTAAACAATAAAACAAAAAAGAGCAGCCATCTTTTTTGACAAACATCTTCCTTTATGACAACATAATAAGGTTTACTGACATGAAACATCTTTTAAAATGGGATCCAGCTGTCATCTACTGGTATGTCGAAAAACTACCAAAGTTTCTTTTTTTTGCTTTTCATTGCTTTGATTGTCCTCTGTACTTAAAAGGTATAGGGCTTTTTCCTTGTTTTAAACTGTATGTTGGGAAAGGACTAGTCCCATGAAGGGAATTTTTTCATGGCTTCTCAATATAATCATCCATTTCTTTAAACTTGCATCTTTTTTTTTATTCTTTGATATTCATACCGAATGGACTTAGGAAAGATTACGATCCAAGGCCTTAATTAATACGATAATAACGACATAAAAATATACCGGTAAATGTCCTCGCATATTCTGTTAGCACCTGCCATTCAAGTTCTACATAAACCAACCCGAAATTCCCCTAAATTATAAATATAAATGCACAAACCATTCCATATGCTCATATCAGAGCCCTAAACCGCACTAACAGAAGTAATCCCAAATAAATAAACCAAGTGACCCCATATGCCACTCGGTAAAAATAAAACAAAATATCTGAAATTCCCAATGAAATAGAACGATTCCACACGACTCGCATGAACATTTACTCTATTCTCCATGAAAGCCACTATAAAAAAACTTTCCAAACTCTATAACATCACCAAAATCTGTCAAACTTACCATGTTTCTGTGATGGAGCTACGGCGGGGAGTGAGTACGGAAGCGACGCGTTCACTCTCGACGTCAAGAAGATTCTGACACAAACACACACGTCACCTGTGTGTCACGACCAGAGGGATGGTTCCTTTTTGAGAATGGACGATCGTGTTTTCTCTTTTTATTTTGATATGGAAGATTTGGTAATGTCACTTTTGTATTGTAGTTTTAAATGTAAATTTTGATAGTTTTGATCTGTTATGGTGTATGCGTTTTTTGTAAATTTTGATGTAATTAAAGTCCTTATTCCGTATTTTTCTCTCTCTCTTTTCTCGTTATTAGGCTGATATATTGTCTATCATACATATACTATTCAGTGAACGGACGGTAATGGCTTTTCAGTAGCAATTACACGTGTATTGTGCACTATTACCTCGAAATACTACACCCGTTTATACATTCGTGATTGTAATACCCTTATATATTTATAACCTTACTGATATGTAATGTGTAAAGATATGCATTTTGTAGTGCATATATTCAGATAGGTAATACATAACATTTCCTATCATACAAAAAAGACAAAAAATCCATACCAAAAACTCTAGAAAAATCACTCAAATACCCCTTTCCCATAACTAACCATACATATAAACACCAAAAACTAGAAAGCGGAACGAAAAAAAAACACATATACATTAATTCCCTCAATCTCCTCTTATCTTGAAAAAAAAACCCTGCAAAAACGGGATTAAAAAACGAGGAAATTTAAAGAATGGAAAATGATATATTTCTTTTGGCATTTTGAAGTAAAATAGTTGATGCTATACATATCAATAAATTCCCTAACATCCCCAAACCCTTCCAAAGAACAACAACAACAAAAGTAAAACATAAAACAAAAATAAAAACAAAACTTTACACTAGCGATCCCTTCGAGAGTGAGTCCCCCGAAGGCGCATGGCTGAGGTTCCGCAACACGTTCGGAAATTCCTGTTTAGGTCGTGTGAGAGCAGGAACTCGGCCTCGTCTGAATGTCTTGAGGTGCTGATTCCGGAGGTGAGGATATGAGGGAGATGTGGGCGAGGTTGGAGAGGTTAGGGGAGTTTGAGTGAAGAGAGGCAGGGAGGTTGTAACATTTCGTTATGAGTTTGAGTTCTTTTGGTATTACGAATAACTTTAATTTTAGTTATTGTTTTTGTACTGTTTCGTACTTTTTGTTTTTGTTTTTGTTTACTTTTTAGACATTTTGTTTCGTTAATGTGTTTGGTATTGAAAAAAAGTTATCAGGAAGACGGTCTCTGAAAATGGTAGTGGTTATATCATTAGTTATTTAACGATCCTTGACCGGCAGTAAACATGTAAGTAAATATCTTAGGTATTATATAGATAAAAGAAATACTGAATAATTCCACAATAGATCATAAGATGAATACTTGAATATATAAATAGATGATTAAAATTTCATAAACATCATTGCTTATAAGGGAGCAATAAAGCTCACACAATTTGTATACTGTGCATTGTCAGTATTTATTACTGTTATATATTTTTTATTTGTGCATTCTGTTTTGCAGTTTACTGTAATTTTTATATAGTGCATGATTAAGATTGTACTTAAGTCCAGTAGACACCCTCAGAGGAAGCATTTCCTCCTCTGATAATTATAATTATTTAGGTGACTACAGGTACAGCAGAAAAGCTCCCAATTGATGTCCTGTGTATGGTGGCTTCTTGACCCAAAAGATGTTACCACTTTCATTTCACTTAGATTGGGTTACATTAGCTTAGGTTTAACCACAAGAAATTGGATATGGCTGCCATATGCATAACCTCTGGCTATTTAGAATACATCCATGAGCCTTTCATTAATCCTCTATGGGTCTTGGTACTCCAGCAAAGGCAGATATAGCCCTATCATGTGGAATCTTAAGATGTGCTTGTAGACCTCCTCAGCTGTATATCATTAAAAACCAGTCCAAACTGTTTTACCAGAATGTTACCAGTAACTTGAGTAACTGCCAAATCAGATTTTCTTATTCTTTTTTATCTAAATGGCAAGTTGTCTCCAACTTGATAAAATTATAAACCAATAGAAGTGTAGGGATAAGCAATTACAACAGCTTTTGCAGTTGTTGACTTACTGCATTCTTTCTTTGCCTTTGTTCTTGTAAGCTAGAGCATTGACTAATTACTTGTTAGACAGTAAATAAGGAATGGCTGAAAGATCTCTCACAGTCTACTAAATGCTTTTTGGGAAGGAGAGACTTCCCTGCAAATTTTGTTTTCTAGAGAATACCAGTATTAATTTATAGGCAGTCCTTTTCATTGATATCCCATAATCTTGTGGAACTTGAATGGTAGTACATTGAATGTTTTAGAGCATAGTAATGGAGAGAGCAATTGGGTGTGAGAGAGAGAGAGAGAGGTGACAAATTTTATATGATGCTTTAGAAGTTTTGAATGGAGGTGTTTTTGTAGTATAAATATTTCATAGTACTTTCATGTAAAGGAGTTTTATCTTGTATGATGAACAATCATTGATAAGTTAATGAATCAGTCGGAGTAACCCTTTGTAATCAGCACTCAGTCAGTCAATCAGTATATATGGTACAAGATTTAAAAAAAAAGCCGAACTGCTTGTGTTTGTGTCAAAAAAAAAAAAAAATTCTTTCCTTGTCTTCTTCCCTGTAGAATAGTACAAGCTCACGGTGTTGTAGTGGGATGGTATAATTAACCCCTTGTATCTGGTTGCTTCATTTTAGTCACTCAGGCAAAAATATGGGCATTAGGTTTATGTCACTGGCTCCTCTTTATTTTTTCTTTTTATGCATAAGCATTTTTAGATTTTTTGCCTTTTTCCAATGTCTATTCTTGTCATCTGATTTGCTTTATCCAGATGGTAATGGACTTCCTTGAACAGACCATATCATCCCTCTAGGTAGCCCATGACTCAGTGAAAGAAAAATAGATATATGTAAAAAAAAAAAAATAATAATAAGAATAATAATAATTATTATTATTATTATTATTATTATTATTTTTTTTTTTTATGTCATAATCAATTTTCTGTTATACAATATGCATTGCCAGTCATGGAGGCCAGGAATAGGATGCTTAGGATTGGAAATGGCATCCTCCCTAGAGTGGGCTCTCTTTTCAGTCAAGGATCTCAAACACTGCATACCCCAACAGGAATAATGGAAATGCCCTTTTCCAACTGCCAAATGAGTCAGGTCACCCTTCAGGAGGTTTATGCACTCATGGCAAGCCTTTTTCTGTCACCCTGGCCTTCAGCCAAAGCACTCATGACGGCAAGTTCACATCACCCAGCCCGCAGCCAGATTTTCTCATGAGGGCATGTTCATGTCACCTGCCCCCAAAGCCAAAATTTTTCATGACGCGTGGGTCACATCATCTGGATAAAAGAGTATTGTTCCTATGATGAAGATTTACACATCATGAGCAAATGGCTTTGTCAAGTTTATGTTAATATCCTGTTTCATGGATTTTGTTGTAGGTAGAAGTCGCAGCCAGCTTGGTTTATTTTACATAGCAAATTTGTACTACTATTATTTAACATTCCCAGTTGGTTTACCACAGGATCAAGTCATGCATGTAATTGTTCTAAACACTAGTGGTGTCACATCAGAGAATTGAAGATAAGGGAATTAGTTTCCTTGTCCATGAAATCCCTGCATGCTTTTTTAGTTGATTTAAATCTTTAAGTTATGGAAGAAATTTAAAGCATTTCTTAGTTTTGGTAGCTAATGTGAATTTTGAATAAGCTCTCCGCAACATGAACTGGTATATTCTTTTATGTATCTTAGATTTTCATTGACTGGAGTTCATTTGATAATCAATCTTGTCATATTGCTTCAAAAGTCATCTACTCAGTTAACTGGTTAGATCCGGTTGCATCACAGAAACCACAGTGTAAAAATACAGGCCAACAACCGGGCGTACGATGCATAGGCTGGGCGTGCGCAAATACCCATGAGAAATGACAAGACTCTGTGCCTCTCCTTTGCAAAGTTATTTTCTGTAAAAAAAGTTTTGCCAAGTTATTTTCTGTAAAAAAGTTTTTATTTTATTTTTTATTTTTTTTACCATTTTCTTATGTCCATATTTGCCTTTTGATTTACTTTATCCAGATGGTAGTAGTTTATTTTCCTTGCACAGACTCCATATCCAAAAAGATTTGGAATATTTGGTTATTTGTTTCATATAACGTATTTCTTCGTGATCTTCAATTTTCTGCAATACAGCCTGTGCCACTGGTCACAGTGGCCAGGAATATGGTGCACAGCATGGAAATGGCATGTTCCTTAGAGCCGGTGCTCTTCCAGTCATGGCTTACACACATTACATTCCACAATCGTTTATCGATGGAAATAATGCTGAAGCCCCCTTCTAAACGCCAAATGAATCAAATCACAGGGTATGAGATTTGTGCACTTGTGGCGAGTATTTTCCGTCACCCTGGCCTTTGCTCATTACAGTCTGTTAGAAAGTTTACCCATTATTTTTCTTGCACAGACATCCCTCAATCTAGTATACTAATTGGGGGAAAGGCAGTCTGTTAGTAAGAATTGATGTGGTAATTTTAGAGTATATCAGGTTTTTAATATTTTCTGTGATTTCATGTGATGCATGTAGTTTTTGATATGTATCGAGAAAGTTTTATTTGTAATTGTAGTTAATATTTTTGAAATTAAATGTCTATCTAGTCTTTTCTAAGGGAAAGCTCTGACAATTGAGTTGTTTGTCTATTCTTTTTTATATTTTATTGTATTTGTTTCTGTTTTAATTTTTTTTTTTTTTTTTTCTTTCAACTTAAAAATATTCCAAAACAAAAGTTTGGTTTGCAGTATAATAAGCTATAGTAATTTTTTGTTTTTTGATCTAACCACTTAATCCCTTCCAGGTAGTAAGTCCCAGCTATGGCATGTACACGTGGCCCTGTGCCCCAGTGTTGGCACAGTATGTTTGGTACCACCGTCACGACTTCCCAAAACGCAATGTCCTTGAGCTTGGTGCAGGAACTGCTCTCCCAGGCATTGTAGCAGCCAAATGTGGAGCTAATGTTATTCTGTCAGACTCGGGGCAACTACCCAAATGTCTGAGGAATTGCCAGGTGTCATGTCAGGCCAATGGCATAGTTGGGTCAGTGGCAGTGGTAGGCATAACCTGGGGCCTTTTCACCCCCGAGCTCTTGGATCTCGGGCCCATAGACATCATCTTGGGCTCCGACTGCTTTTATGACCCAGCTGTGTTTGAGGACATCCTGGTGACAGTGTCATTTTTGTTGGAGCACAACCCCCATGCCCGGTTTGTGTGCTCTTATCAGGAACGAGCGTCTGACTGGTCGCTAGAACACCTCCTGCATAAGTGGAACCTGTCGTGTACCCAGCTGCCCCTAGCAACCTTTGATGCAGACATACCCAATATAGCTGACTCCAACTTACCTGGTTCTCACACAGTTCATGTGTTTCAGATCACCAGAACTGCTCGAAGTTGAAGTGAGTCAGCATTCCTCTCACCGGGGGACATCGCCTGAGGCATCCCAATTACGCTCCTAGCCTCTCACAGCCAGAAGCCTAATGGCATCCCGCAACCTCTATAAAGTCTTCATTGGAAACCTTCCCTGGACAGTGGGTCACAGGGAGCTTAGGCAGCACTTCTCACAGTTTGGCTTCGTCACTAGCGCCAATGTGGTGTTTGACAAGTCCAGTGGAATGAGCAGGGGCTTTGGATTTGTGCAGTTTGGCAACAGAAATGGATATGACTCAGCAACCAGCAAGCCAACACATTTCATTGAGGGAAGCATAGTTAATGTACAGCCAACATCAAAGTAATTTAAATGTGTGAACCAACAAAGTAATTTAAATGTGTGAACCAACAAAGTAATCTTCATGTTTGAACAACTGTAGTATTACAGATATTGGTTTAGATATTTTTTGTATTTATTAGATAGCTGAACAGAAAATATGGATGACTTAGAAGAATATACAGCACCACCAGAGGGTGAGTTAGAAAGCTCCTTTTTAAAAGCAGCAAATCTACTGCAAAGCCATGCTGCATCCTTGGATGCAGAAAAACTTCTGTATTTCTATGCCCGTTATAAGCAGGCTACTGAAGGAACATGCAATATTCCCAAGCCAGGTTTCTTTGATTTTAAGGGTAAGCAGAAGTGGGAGGCATGGAAGAGTATGGGAGACATGACAAAAGAGGAAGCCATGAAGCAGTATGTGGCTGCCATCTCTGATGTTGACCCAGACTGGGAGCTAAAGGTCGGCACAGGTGAAGGTCCCAGGACATCATGGGTCCGAGTCAGTAGTCTTGCTGGGAATGAAAAAGATGAAGACATTCCAGAAAAGGATAAGAACTGCTTTGACTGGGTGAAG
>NC_091576.1:17043663-17058663 GCF_042767895.1 Penaeus vannamei
TTTTTCCCCTCCCAATCCCTTGCCTGTTGTTATGGCGGGGCTTAGGAGACGTGGACTGAGACTCAATGCAGGTACCTTCTCTTCCTTGGGCCTCAGCCCTCGACTCAACTAATTTTGCATGGTCTTTCTCCCTCCAGCTCTTTCGTTTCTGTCCCTTCTCCAACCCCTTCTACTATCTACTTCCTAAGGTTTAAGAGCCATGCTGAAAGGCTGAAAGGATGACTTTGTGCCATTCCTGAATGGCCTAAGGGAACCATGGGCATGGTATTCCCATTTTAGTCGTTTAGCCTTTACCCCTCAAGGGGACCCTGAGGAGTGGACTGTTTATTTCCTCAACATAGTCAAGGCTTCCCATGGCCAGTAATGAAGATGTAATACCCATATTAGAGGCAATGAGGTTTGCCCCTTCATCAAACAGCCCCACCAATTCAAACTCTCCCGGCTCCCTGACCCATCTCTCCTTTGACCACAACTCTTGAATGCTACAACTACTACCCACTCCTTAATGTCTACTTGTGCATTATCCACCCAAGTTGAGACTACTGCTCTCCGAACTTCCTCAACTTCATCATCTCTACCCCCACAACCTTCTTCATGAATCACCTCATCTTCCCTGATTACTACCTTATTCTCCATCTCTCTGTAATACTACCCCCTCATCAATACTCCCTCTTCCACACGTACCTGTCCTTCTACCATCCCAAATTCTAAAAATATCTCGAATACTCTATTTAGCCCAGCCAAATGGGACCGATTTTTTGTGATCCCCCCTACAGCTCCTTACTCAGGCAACTCTCCTCTTTCAACAATGTCTCCAAAAGCAAGTGGGCTGATTCCCCTTCTGTACCCAACCCGATCGTTCCCATCTCATTACTGTTACATCTGAAACTAAAGCTAAAGCATTATCATATCTAACTGATCTTTCTGGCAACCCCATTCCTGCAGAACCTAATCCAATACTTGTATCGGAACTATCTCCATCTCTCCAGCAAGCTGCCCTATGGATATCGATTGGTCAGGTTGTGGAGAGGACTTACTTGGCTGCCTCAAAGACCATGATGTGATATCAGTACAGTGCTATTCCATTCCTCCTAGAGTTCATCGAAAGAAACCCACCAATATTGCCAAAATTACTTTCCATACACTTGACCTGCCCTTTCGTAACTACACTGGTGGATAATCCCTCCCTGTTTGACCATACTAACATCCTCCACGTCAGTGTCAAAACTGTTGGCACTTTTGACAACCTGTCAAACACAGCTGTTTCACAGACCGATGCCCCCTGTTTGCCCAACCCGGTCATAACTGATGAAACTGCTCTGCACAAACACACATGTGCTAACTACGACAGCCCCCATAATGTATTTTATAGAGGCTGCCCCACTTACAAGTTTGAGTCTGAGGTAGCAACTCTTAGATACAAACTCTCATACTCCAGTCTCAACTACAACTCCAATTTCAACTACAGCTCCTATCTCAACTAAAACCCCAACACCATCCCCTCCCCCTCCCTACACTACCTACAGCAGACAGACTAAATGTTCCACCCCTTCTCCTACCACACACTCACCTCCACCGACCTTTGCCTTTATTCCTCAGACACCAGTCTCCTCTTCCCCTCCTCATAAGAAAACCTTTGTATCACAAGACTCTCCAACCGACTCCACTAGAGAAACTATGGAAGATATTCAAAGTTATATGCTCAAGACACAAAATTCCACAACTCATGCTCCCTCCACACTCGAAGTGACTGCCAATATTCATCCTCCTCCTACTCATATTCCCCCTACTCCCTCCCAGCACAACCTATCCCCCTCAACTCTGTCTACTACCGATATCCATCCATCCTCCTATTCATATTCCCCTTACACCCCTCCCTCCTAATTCCTCCCAACACAATCCAGCTATACATACATTATCCCTCCCTCCATCCCCTCCTGGATACACACAAGAATCCCTTATGTAATTCCCTTCCCTAGACCCACCATAGCCCATTCATCACACATCAACTCCTTTACTCATCTTTAACCTTTCAAGATAACTCTAGATAGTTGACACATAGCAACTATCATCTTCACCCATCCTATAATATACTTTCCTATAGTTCTGTATGACAGATGTCTAGCACATTTATTTTGATTTTTAACCATTAACCATTTGAATATTTATTAGTGGCTTCCTTATACTGTAATGAATTCAAAATATATTTTTAATGAAGTTACAGACTTTATAGTAGTAGTAATGAGAATAATGGTAGTACATGTAAAACATTAAAAAACACCACCAATAATTATTGTTTGAATATATTTTTTGAGAGGCATCCGAATATAAGTAGTTGATTAAAATATTTCCAACTTTTTTGCTCCTGTCACCAGACTTCAGTTTAGCTAACAGTACCACTCCTAGAATATTATTTAAATGAACATTTTACTCAATAGAAATAACGTTATTATAAAGTGATGGCTTATTTGCAATGTCTACCAGGTGTTTCTGTCACCAGCATCTTTGTTGTATAATAAAGATATCTGATATGTATTCCTAAGTATTAAGAAACTGTTGATTTGAATAACGAAAGTGACTTGGCAAGTACACAAGTAATTCTTGTTAGTTTTCCTTTAGTGAGATTGGACAAGAACAAAGAAGGGTAAAGAAAGAAAGAGTGCAGATATGCGTGTGTGTGTGCATGTGCATGTGTGCATGTGTGAGTGTGAGTGTGAGTGTGAGTGTGAGTGTGAGTGAGTGTGAGTGTGAGTGTGAGTGTGAGTGTGTGTGTGTGTGTGTGTGTGTGTGTGTGTGTGTGTGTGTGTGTGTGTGTGTGTGTGTGTATGTGTGTGTGTGTGTGTGAATGTGTGTGTGTGCATGTGTGTGCATGCGTGTGTTTGAGTGTGTGTGTGTGCGTGTGTGCAAATGTGTGCATGCGTGTGCGTGTGTGTGTGTGTGTGTTTGTGTGTGTGTGTGTGTGTGTGTGTGTGTGTGTGTGTGTGTGTGTGTGTGTGTGTGTGTGTGTGTGTGTGTGTGTGTGTGTGTGTGTGTGTGTGTGTGTGTGTATGTGCGTGTGTGTGTGTATGTGCGTGTGTGTGTGTGTATGTGCATATGTGTGTGTGTATGTGCATGTGCATGTGTGTGTGTGCAATGTGTGTAATGTATGTATGTATGTATGTGTGTGTGTGTGTGTGTGTGTGTGTGTGTGTGTGTGTGTGTGTGTGTGTGTGTGTGTGTGTGTGTGTGTGTGTGTGTGTGTGTGTGTGTGAGTGTGAGTGTGTGTGTGTGTGCGCATGCGTGCGCGCACTGCATGTGAGAGAGAGAGAGAGAAAAAAAAAATACTTGTGATAAAGAAAGAAAGACAGACAAGATAAAGATTGACAGTGAAAAGGGAGAAAATAATGTAGGTTTACTTATCAGAGGAGCTAGGAGACAGGCCTGGGGGTATGGATGGCTTTTGTTATCATCATGACTTTCCGTAAATTCAAATGTCAGGTTAGACGTTGGAAAAACGACTGAATATATTAATTTTGTTGATGATTAAATCCATCACATGATAGCAAAGGCTATATTTTGATAGACCCATTACCTTTAATTTCCATATGAGTGAAAAATAATCTAAGATTTCTTTTGTACACAAGGCTTAAAAAAACAACCACATTGATAAATTTGTGCATTCAGTTGAATATAACACATTCTCTTTCGTGACAAAATAAGGCAAGGCACCTATTTGCTATATTTTGATAAGGTTCCTACCACTCTATAATAAACATTGGAATTCCTCCACCACCTGTGTTTTTGTTGCAATATGCCTACACTGCAAAACTCAACAAAAATTCCCACAGACAATTCAGGTACCATTAGATTCACAGGGAAGATAGTTCTCGAACATGGGAACCTTGTGCATATGAGTCTGCATGTGTATATAATATAAAAATGTAAAAAGACAAGTATATACAAGAAATAAATAACTAAGTATATACAATTTTAACAGAGTAAGAGTAAGAGCTACAGTCACTTGACTAGGAAGACACTTAATGAGAGCAAATCATTTTAATAATTTTAAAGTGCTTAGAGAAAAAATATATAAATAAAATAAAAAACCTCAATTGCTGTTAAAAAACAAACAAACAAAAATTGGCACGAACACAATTTTGAGATAGGTTGCATCACCCAAGTATGCACTACTTTGAACTATGTTCATCATTACTTCATACAACAATCTAATTTTTCTTGTCTAGAAATATTAACAAATAACTTAGGTATCTCCCTGGAGGTAAACTTTGACATTTTTTCCACAAAAACATTTTCAAAATATAGCTTATTATACAGTCACAGATATTCAACAGGACAAACCCAACTGACAAATGTTTATACACACAAAACGATGGGTGACATGTGCAACATGAGGGTGAACCAGTAAAGAAATACTTGGTCAACTGTTCTATAAAACACTCACAACTATGTAATATTTAACATTATGAAATATTTGCAGTGATGGTTGGTTTGTGGAATCAGATGCAACTCCAATAATCAATCACTAAATTTAGAGCATCAGATCTATAGATGTTAAACTACCTTTATATCTAATCCTAATTCCAGTCCTTCCAAGATATAAATATTTCACATGAGTTTCTCTGCAAAATCAAATCTACTTTATGTATACCCCCCAAAAATTTGTTTATTTTTATCTTATAAATTTGAATTATGTCTCAACTTCATCTTTTCAACTCAATTTTGTGCTGGAAGCTTCTTATAATACCGAAACTAAATTCTAATAGTATCTTTCTTTCAGTTGTATCAAATGGCAAGGAATTTATATAAGATATACTTTCAACAAACACATTTCCTAGAGACAAACCTCATCACTTAAGTGAAAAAAGAAAAAATGAAAAAGATTGTCTCTAAAATTGTTGTCTGTCCGCATTATTATATGAAGACATAGCTCTGTAAAATACGAAAGTTTCTACAGGAGGGGATATTGCTATATGGCAACTTTTCACTTTGTGCATTAAAGTACACTTTATGACTTTAAAAATCTAGAAATAAGAGCTCCACATCTTTTATCTTGTCCTTCAAGTCACATAAATTTGAAATGGTTCCACATACACAGTCACTGAACATGTACACAAGTCCACTGTCATCTTTCTCGTCTCTCCTTCGAGCAACTATTTCCCTACAGTGAGCAAACTATCAAGGAGCTATGGGAATACTATCACCGGAAGGGAAGGCAGTGTTTTTTATTTTAATTTAAATTCTCTCTTATTCAAGGCTTTCTTTTCAGAGAGCTCTCAAAAAGTTCTTTAGACAGCTGCAAGCTGTTTAACATACTAAAAGACCTGGGCATAATGGAGATTTTCAGGGTGGTTCAAGCATTCAATAATGATGAAAGAAAAAAAAAAATGCCTGATGAAAATCACTGCATATCACAGATACTTTCTTTGTATCCTAGTACAAGCTACACACTCAAAAAGGATTCTCTAATATTTCTGCAGTTGCATAACAAAATGAGCAATGAATGTTCTGGTGTCCCAGAAAAATAATAATAAAAATAAGCAATGATATACTTCTCCATCACAATAACACAGCACTTCACTTGTTCAAGTAGCACATCATATTGTCCATATACTATATATACAAAGAGATTAAATGACTACTCTACAGATTCTCCTCACTGTACAATATATATATATATAAAAAAAAATAATTTCATACAACCAACAGCTACTCAACGAGAAGGTAAAACAACTCGATACAGTCATTACATTCAGGCATAAACAGATCCACATCTGTTTCCTGAATAGGTGCATAGACATAGGGAAAAATCACTGAGGTGCCTGCTGCTGCTGGACACTTGCAGGGACTTCTCCTTCTGTTGAAATGTGCAACGGATCACCTGACTGATCAGGGATGGTAATGAGCATCTTCTCGCATGCATCAGAGGAGTTACTGCTGTCTGATGACTGCGTGTTGTTGGGAATGTTCTGTAAGGGAAGGAATACTTACTAGTTAAAAAAACTGGAAATTTTCATCAATATCCTATGATTACAATTAACATAAGCATATATTTACTTCATGTATAAATACGTAGTAACTGTATCATGTTTTTATTCTATCATGTTTTATCATAAGGAATACATTATAGCAAGTGGAACAGAAGGCACCAAAGCAAATAACTGTATTACCCTGTTAAGATAACTAAACCATTTCAGTTAAATAACAAAACAACAGGACACAAGAAAGAGAAATACATCTAACTAAATAATTAAGGGATAATAGGGTAATTCATCGAAACATGGAGTCTCATTTACTTGTTTCTGACACGGATTCCAAAGGCTCACATCACAAAGAATGCAAACCAAGAAAAAGAACAAACAAAATGAAATAAACAGAGACACACACAATAAAAAACAAGATCCCAGTTTTTGATAACTTACCCCACATTAACCGTAATTAAGCATAAAGTTTTAAAAAAAGAAGCCGTTTTCCACTTACATTTGAGAAAGCATTCCAATTACTCACCATCCCCTTCTGTTTTGTATGTGTTTTAACATGCTTTGAGAGATGGTCGGAACGCATGAAACGTTTCTGACACTCAGGGCAGTGAAACCGTTTCTCTCCTGTATGTGTTCTTTTATGCCGCTGTGAGGTGAAGTATTCCATGAGTAAAGGCATAATATTCACAGGTATATTTCATACATAATACATAATAGTACTAATCTCTATGATCAACTTATAAATATTCCAATTCTTTACCATCCAAGATAAAAAGTTATAAATGGTACCAGTAACTTTTTTGTTCTCATCTTTTTAAAATGCCATCTTTTCCTATTTTCACTAAAAGGCTTTATCTAGAGCACAGCCTGATCCCTTCCTTACCTGAAGCTCATCCGACCGCGTAAATCTCTTGTTGCAGAAGAGCCAAGAACATATAAAAGGTCGTTCACCAGAGTGCCACCTCAGATGTGCCCTTAGGTGTGACGTCTTGCCATACATCTTGTTGCAGCCGGGGATGTGGCAGATATGCACTTTCTTCTTGTTCTCCCCACCTCTATCCCCCTCCTTGCAGTTGGGGCAGGTGCAGGCCACACGTCGTAATCTTGTCTTACCCGGGTCATTTGTGGGCGAATCTTCAGGCTGCGGGACTACTTGAGCTTGGCTCACCTGACCTCCTGTTGAAACAACCCACTTGGCTCCCCCATCACTCTCACCTTGCAGGCCACTAGCACCTGAGGAGTCAGGAAAATTATAGTGTTATCAAGATTTCTATATAATAAATAAAAACATACTAATACAAATATACCTCCACATATACAAAATAAATTCCTGTTAAATCTAATGACAAGTGCTAAGCTACACCAGTCTTTCACTACAGCCATCAAATCGTGAAATGAGACACGATAAGATTCAAATATACTTTGTCAACTTACTTATAATCTGTGCTCCACCAGGGAGGATCTGCGTGGGTAGTGTGTTCGTTGAAGGCTGTGTGGTTGTTGGGACTGCACCCAATGTGGACACTGAGATAGGCTGGGATGCCCCTATGGATGACGTGAGTGAATGTATGGACGAAGGTGCCAAGACCTGAACCTGTTTGAAGATTAAAAAAAAAAAAAAAGAAAAAAAAAGGAGGGGGGCACAGAGAAGAAAAGGTTAGAAGTGTTTTTTGACTAAATGAAAATTTTTCATTACAATGAATGCAGGTTTAATTTAAGATCTTTCTTTATTATACAATAGTTGTTATATTTTCAGATTCAAGCTGAAACAGTTCTCAAACACTGTCACAAAATGCAATGCTTAAGTAATCTCAAACATTTTAAATGAAAATAAAGCACCTGCTAAAAACAAATTTTAGAAATAAGACTAGATTTAAGAGGTGAATAAATACCAAAATAATTATATACTCTTCTATTATACTATCTTCTTTTTTCCATTTTATTTGATTGAACTCACTCCTGACCTTTGAAACACTTTACATGCAATTTAATGGAACAAAAGAAGATAGCCATTTAAACAACTTTTAGCTAGTTGGAAAAAATTGGTGGAAAATTATTACAGGCAGTTAAACCACACCATATTCATGTGTGCATTTAAAAAGAAAACAAGCAACTGAAAAATTATAAACAGCTGAATCACAAACAAAAGAAAAAAATCACCACAAAACATAAGTTCATAATAATAAAACAAACAAAGAAGAACCGAAAAAAGAAAGACCAAAGTGATAAGTCGCCACGACAAAAGAACCTTAGTCCCCAAAACTCCTCACCTGGCCAAGACCAGGAATATGTTGGATTATAGGCTGCACCACCTGTATCTGAGGAATCTGGATTGCACTTTGCTGAGCGGCTACAGCTGCTGGGGTCGCAGCTCGTAACTGAGAGGTCTGACTTACTGGTACCACTGTCACTCCTCCGCCTCCAACTGAGCCAGACAGCTATAGGACAATTAAGATTTTGTTTCACTGCCTTGTCAACTATATAATACATCTACTGTTGCTCTATTATTCTTGGTTAGGAAAAAAATCTGTAATCAGTCTTAATCATCAGCTTCAAATTTAGTACTAAAAAGAGTTATCTTAAACATATATATTTTTTTCTACCTGAGGAGAAACAGTTATCCCTTGAGGCAAGAGCTGTGAAGTGTTTGAAACAGTAATGCTTGCTCCTTGACCCTGCACCACCTGTGAAGGGTTGCTCGCTGTTATGGTTGTACCTGCTGAAGTTGCCTGCAATTTGATTGGGGGAAAAAAAAATGTGTATATTTATATTGCAAAATCTGAACTTATTGCTCATTAATATTATTTAGAAAATCTACCAACATACCCATTATCTTAAATAATTACCTATGTCTAAAGACAATTGTCTTTGTGGACTGAAAGTCGTTACCTGTTGCGTGGCCTGAACCTGTGACTTGTCATCAGTAGCAGAATTAGTTGGTGTACTGGTATGAACTGCAGGTATGGACACAGAAGGTGAAGAGACAGTGTTCGTCGCCCAAGTGGAGGTGGTCACAGGTTGAGAGGTGGCAATTTGCGTCATGTTGGCTGCCGTCCCTAAGCTGTTGGAAGCTAAGGACATCATGCCTGTTGTCCCACCCCATAGCATCTGCACCTGCTGAACTTGGCCATTCGGCAGCAGGATCTGTGCTATTTGGGGCTGTGCTGGTACTTGTTGCTTTAAATAGAGGGTGTGAAATCATAAAACTTTCATTGCATATCTAAAACAAGTTAAAATAAATAAAATGTATCTAAATAGACTACTTACAAAGACAGGTCCTAATATGTGCTTATATGATAACTATAAATATACATATACTTTTGAAGTCTAAATGCATTGCTTCACAAAGTCATCAACAGAAAAATATTATTTAACATCACAACGACAACAACCATGCTTACCTGTGCTATCTGAGGGATGACCTGTATGGTCTGGCCATTAGCCTGGACAACGTTGGGCAGGACGGGGATCTGTAAAGGGAAGGGTATAGTCTGCAGGATAGTCTGTCCTCCTGCTGTCGAGATTGGTATCTGCACAGGGATGGTGGCCTGGGGTACGCCAGCGACCCCTGACTGCATCACCTGTGTTGCCATCTGTCCCACCTGGGCAGCGGCAGTAGGCGCTGCTTGGGCTGCTCCAGCCGTTGCAGTTGCAGGTCTCACACCTCCCACAGTTATCGGCTGTAGATTTAACATTCCCTTATCTTCGTATATTGGGAAGTCAATAGCAGATGTTTGCTAATGTTTCAGCTTTTAACATGATTGTGAATAAAAAGAAGTCATGGGTGTTTCTCTTTTTCTTCTTCTTTCTCTTTTTTTTTTTTCTTTTCTTTTTTTTTTTTTTTTGGTTGAACTTTAGTATTACATAACTTTCTTTTTTTTTTTTTTTAAATCTGATAATCCAAATATTTCATGTTGCTTATTTACACTAATAAGTGAATCAATAAATATCTTTTCAAATTCCACAATTTTCACAAATTCAGCTCTTTCCCTGACTTCTCTCTTCTTCTATTCAATGAAAGGAGGAAGTCTCTTTAAAAAACGAAAATTCTAAAGAGCAATGTCTCTAATCACCAGTCCACAAAATACAAGAATACTCTTTGACATTTGCACATTGTCATTTTTTCATACTGGCAATTTTTAACAAGGAGTAAAAAGAGGCGGTAATTTTAATATCAATGCTGACAATAAATGCAGCTGATACTAATCATAATAGATTTTTTTCTTGCAGTCAAGTTAATGTCAATATTTAAAATGATGGAATGTTTGAAATGCATGAAAAAAATGTATGAGATTTTTTAATGAATGATACATCCACCAAATAAAACTACAGGGGAAAATAGATCTATATAGGGAATGGTAAAATATCACAAACGTTTTAGGACTAAAAATTAATAACTGATTTTAAAATATATCATCATTTTTCAATAATTCAACAATTAAACAAAAGCCAACTACTAATCACAGCTGGCAAATCTGTCCAAGGTTTCTCACCGTTCCAACCTGTCCAACAGTCTGAACATTCTGAATGAGATTCTGTGCTCGTATAAGTTGGCCAGGCGCAAACAGAGCCTGGTTCCCTGCAGCAAGTTGTATCTGCTGTGTTCCTGCTGCGTGCTGGACTGAGGCGGGGATATAGATTGCTTCCTGCCCATCTATGGTAACGGTTTGCATCTGCGCCTGGGGCATAACCGAATATGTCTGGCCATTTGCCGTTATGATCTGCGCCCCCTGGGTCTCTCTCCCCTGCAATGTGGTGAAGAAAGAAATTAATAAAAAAGCAACAATATGTATAGGGGAATAATCTAAAAATGCAAAGATGTGTGCAAAGTAATAATCAAAATACAGAGAGAATTGAATAAACGATCCAATAAAACATAGATAGAAATATCTAAAAACAAGGCAGATGTCTAATAATTATTCATCAAAATACTGAAAAATGTATGCAAAGGAAAACAAGGAAGCAAATATGTGTTATAGAATTATCAAAATATTTAAGGATATATGGGCAAGATCACAGAAATGGTGACATATCTAATTACGGAAAACAAATTTTCATACACAAACTGAAACATTAAGAGGAAGATAGCCTCTGACACATAAATCTAAGCTCAATCAAAATGAAAGGTGTGTCGTGAATATCCAATATCAAGCAAACAAATAGAGAAATCCACTCAAATTCAGTAACTGTGCATGAAAAATGTTATGTGCATCAACTTTTTACAGTACTGACTAATTAAAAAAGGAATGACCAAATAAATGACAAAGACAAAGCATAATATATGATGACCATTTTATCAAGCAATAAACCCTATTTTCAAATAAACATGACATAAAGAATGCAATACATCTATACAAAGAAAAAACAAATTCAGAAGTTAAATACTTATAAGGTATTTCTAGGTTTGTCAATGGCTTTATACCTAATGACATGGTAAATGCCAACAAACCTATTGCTTAGTCAATCCTGATAATACTGAACTAATAGACCCTCCTGGTGATTTACTGTTGCAGTAAGAACCAGTCTTAGCTCTACCTTGCTACAAAATAGGGTGGCCTTCATTAGAGCAGTTGGGACAGAGAAATCACATGACAATACACTGTTACTGACTTGGACTTCATATTTAAGTCCTCGAATCACAGATCACAGGAAGTTCCAGGGCACTGATAAATGCAAATGTATAAGTTTTCTAAAGCTTTAATAAGCTAACTCTCTTATATATAATGATGTATATGTCAGACTTATGAAGATCCTTTTTCAACAAGAAAATGTATAAATAAAGTTAAGCTCATATTAGCTTCCCACAGAAGCACCTGCAACAACAAGCAATTGCCATGGTCTTCATACCTTCAACACGGTGTGAAAGGCCAACAAACCTTCACCTTGTATATTCTGGCAAGAGAGTTTGTGGACCTTGTCATCTACCATAGTAAATTTATCTCGGGAAAGCTCTATCTTGCCAGCATAAACACTGCATAAGCTTGTTGGCCTTTACCAGAACACCAAAGGCACACACACCACAGTGATCACATGGTTAAATACTTGACAATGGAATGCTTGGTTCATATATAATTACAAAAATTAAACAAATACAAACACATGATAAAAAAGAAAAGTTGGAAAACAAAAATAAATATATTACTATGAGTCTATATAGAATAAAAATATGTCCCTCGAATAAACACGAAAAAATTAATACTATAGCTTTTACAAAAAGCCTATTCTAGTAATATAGACCACATATTTACAAGAAATAGTATTTACAATGTGGTTATATTTCCAATGAAAACTAAATCAGCAAGACTGCAAAAGAGACTAACAAGATAGGCACTTTAAAATTTTTTTTTTAAATTTATGCAAAACAAGAGCATAAAAAATTAACAAATTTAACTTGTGTAATACTTTAAATAGAAAGGAAATTATTCCTTGGTACAATATGCATTAAAACACGAACCAAACTATAAAAGTTCTCGTGATTTACCTGTGAAAACTAAACCTTTAAATGCGCAAAAACACCTCTCTCAAATTCTGATTTTCTTCCATTATTAAAATAAAATAATTTAACATAGCACCAAGAATCTATAAAATCAGATTTACATGAGTTCTCCATTTCATATAACCCTAGCCCATACAGAATTAAATAGTTACCAAAGCATCTCTCCATTTAAATACCTAAAACATGATAAATAACTATCTACTAATGCAAAAACTGGAAAAAGATGCTCCATACAAATCTGACAAACTAAGAGATCCTGAAATTATTCTAAAAGCAAAAGGGAGTAGGAATTATCAAACAAAGTACTACCACATGATGAAAGTTTGTAACATTTGTTTTTATCACCTGTGGCTGTGTTACCTGAGACCAAACACTTGTGTTCTGAGTTCATTTACATCTAACCCTACTTCTTTTCTTCCTCTTTTATTATTGTGTTTGTATGTATGTTACTCTTTCTTTCTTTGTAATGAGTAAGAGGTAAGACAAGAACAGGAAAATTACAGAAGAATAAATACATCTATACATACAGTAACGAAGTCTGGTGCATGTGTAAACAATTATGAATGATTTTTTAGTGTGTGTATAAAATACTTGTATAGAAAACTATATATATTTTTATTTTTTTATTTTTTTGTACTGTGAGTATTCCACTGCACATTATTTTTAACAAAGAAAAACTATGGAATAGTGATTGTATATGTAAACTATGAAAATCTTGGAAAAATACAAAAGTGCCGTAAAAAAATATAAGACGTCCTATAAATGCTTTAATAAATAATCTAGGTACATTGTGCACAAAAGCTTGAAAAAATAAATCAAACAAAAATATTAACAGGACAAAGAACTGGCGTAGGATCACAAAAACAAAATCTAAACAGCTACCCACTAGTTGCTACCCTTTAAGGATTAAAAAAAAAATGTAGGTCATGTGTATACACTTTTTAATCATGTCGAGATCCAGATGCCTTTAACACACGCTGTCCTCCCTCGGCCGCCCCTCCCCCGGGCAGATCGTCCTCCGGCGGCGTCCCCGGCGAGCAGGGGCGTCCCGGCCCCTCCGCCGCCGCCCTCGCCAAGCACTGGCCCACCGCGGGCTCAGCCTCGTGTTATCCCTTCGCCGAGGCCCCGCCCCGCCGTGTCCCGGTCCTTCCTGCGGGCGCGGCGAGGAGGGGCGGGCGGTGGGCGTGTGAGGGCGGGGACGGGCACACCCACAGTGCCACGGGAGGGGGGAGGGGCGGAGGAGGGCAGAACGCACTCGGCCTACGCCAGCTCTTCCTCCTCCTCCTCCTCTTCCACCTCCTCCTCCTCCTCCTCCTTCAGCCCCGCCCAGTTCGCCAGGGCATCTCCCCGCCTGGCCTCTTCACGCCCTCTCGGCAGCCACGGGCGGGCTGCATGCGGGTCGGGGGCGGCCTGGGTGCCATGGGCGGGGTGTGATGGGCGGTGGGTGCAGTGTGGGCGGTGCCCGGCGAGGAAGGGCTGGCCCCGGGGTTATCCTGGAGCACGTGGCTGCTGGCAGTGACGCCTCCTGCAAAGGCGGAGCCTATCGCCTCCCGACACAAGGACATGCACACCTTTCCCCTCTTTCCCGCGCCCCGCAGCGCCCTCGGCGCCCTGCACTCACCTGGGACGACGTCTGCTGCACCACAGGCTCGGTCTTCATCCCCTGCACCGTCTGGGCGGACATAGCGCCTCAGCAAGCCGAAAATAAAGCCAGATTCCACGGCCGAGCTGCGCGGATTCAAAGCCGCTTCTCTCTCGCTCCGATTGCCCAATTTCACCTGGTATTCCTCCGCGGTGGGTGGAGAGAGTACGCCCACGCCCACGCTCGTGCGGGCACGCCCTGGCCCTCACAGCCTGCACCCACACGGCCGACCAACACACGCTAGAAGACTCCTGGCGAAGCACCCACAGGAAGGCGAGGAGAAAGGCTCGGACGCGTGCACTACTTGGGAGCGGAGTGCGGCGCGAGGGGCGGCGGAGGGCGGATGCTGCGCGCTGATTGGCCGGCCGCCGCCGCCCTCCGCGCCCGCCGGGGCCCGAGGCCGCCCACGGGCCGCCGTTCCGTTGCGCTGCAGAGTGTTTCACTTCTTTGCGGACACACTGCCTTGCCGCCCTCGCCCACAGGGGCCTGCGTCTGCTGCGAGGGACGCTCATGCCCTCTCGAAAGAAGGACTCACGAAATTCGGGATCGCCCAGGCAGCGGGATTACGCCGAAGGGACGGGCGCAAAGCGTTAATTATTGATTGTGAATAGTCGAGTCTCACAACGTTCGTCCAAGGGCGGCATTTTCCCGCCCTCACCCACCCGGTCTGGCCCTCCCACCTCCTAATGATAGCCTCCGCACACCTGATTCAAAGTCCTTAATTCGCCCTAACACTGAAACCCTGCGAATGGGCTCTTCATATATTGTACAGAACATACATCTGAGCGAAGTGGCCGAAGCAAAGGGGCTGTCCCTCGTCCCCTTAATTCGTAAATAGAGAGGTTTTAGATAGCGAGGCGACCACAAAGTGAGCCAGCCTACTT
>NC_091576.1:17103663-17106163 GCF_042767895.1 Penaeus vannamei
TTTTTGTAGCATACATGATCACCTCAGCAACTAGAACAGCAGTGGAAGAAATGCTAAGAGGATGCTTTTCATTGTAAGAAATTGACTAGAATCATGATTTGGCAGCAACCAGACACCCTGCATAGAAAATGATGTAGCAACTTGAGAATTTCCATGAAAAGAAATGAATGGCAGATTGGTGTTTGGAAGCCACACCAAAATGGTACAAAAAAAAGAGATGTCTGGATGTTGTTATATATGAAAATAGAAAAAATATGTTTGTTATAACATTCCATTTTATAAATCTATATTTGTAAAACATGAATTGATTGTTTTGTGTTACATATTTCTAATATGTAATATCCAGATTTTTCTCTTGGTTATATATACTATTCCACGTTTTGATACTCTTAATAAATATCAGGTAACATTCTCATAATCATTCTGTATGTAAATCATATTTATTACCTGATAGTGGATCTGAAAGATTTCATCTACATGAAGAAGTATGTGTATTGTTCTCTTCAGTCACATTTTTTCATGTTTATTACATTATTATACTGAGTGAGGGCTTCTTTTAATATTAATGTTAATAATAAGAACCATTGCTTTTTGGTCAATATTCAGTACTAGCAATTTTTAGCTCCTGCAGTGTATTATGAATGTTTAGAAACCTGAGGAAAGCAGGTTTATGTACATTATTAACAGTAATCTGTAATATGCCTTATATTGTATGAGTGGTCTTGTATTATTTTTGAAATACTTTTCTTGAAGTTTATTTATCTCATAAAAATCATGTCTCATAGCTCCTATGCTTAGCTGTACAGTGTCTTCATAATCATTTTGAGAGAGGTGCTGTCTCAAAGTAAGTATGTAAATTGCCATACAAAAGTGCAGTTTTTAGTGATTCTCTAGCTTTTGACTTCATCCTTCTTTATTTATGAAAAATAGTTTTTCATCATGCTGTCCAGGTTTTGGGGATTATAGGAATTCTTTGTTAGAGTAGAGGTTTCAGAGGAAGTACCTGCATATCACTGATTTTATTCTATTCCAGTTTTAGGTTATTTGTGCTAAATTAACATGTATGTTTTTGGGTTGTGTGTGAATCATATTGTTTTGGGTGATTATTACATTAAGTTTCTTTTCTTATTTTAGGCTATGCAATCTTTATTCAAAACATATCATTAATTTTAAGTTTTTGTATTATTTTACAGTGTGCTTGAAGTATTAAATGTAATGTATTTTTCAGTTATTAATGGAAGTGGCAATCGGAAATGAGGGATGAAATTGAAATGCGTGCCGATTCTGTTTTATGCTATTTATATATTGATTGATTAGTGATTATGTATTTAGTTTTGATTGTCACTTCTAGTCTCATGAAGTCTTACTTTTGTCAGTCAACTTTGTCATCAGTGTCACAAGTTCAGTAATATCAAAAGATGATATTGAATGAGTTTCATTGTTTCAGTGGATTAACATTGTGGAAAGGCTTATCTTGCATTTGTGTAAGGTCTGCATTTATGTTAACTACTTTACTCTGATTTTTTATTTTATTTGTGTGGCTGGTCTCATCCTTTATGTTAAAGTCATTTCCCTTCTAAAAAAAATATGAAAAAAGAGTCTGCAAGCATTTTAGATGCAATTGAACTATTATAAAAAAAAGTATTGTTACAAGTCATTGGTATTCCAGAAGACAAGTTTTGTTACAGAGCAAAACAAAGATTTCCTCGGCTGTGTGTCTACACACAATTCACATTCATGCAGTAGGTCATGAAATGTACTTTTTCTTTGTAGACATAGTAAAGGATTTCTTATTAGTGCAATGAAATTGAATGGAAAAATATATATATTGATTATATTTATATTTAGACAGGACTAAGGTTTTGTTCTTGAAACAGTGCAACCAAGTTGTAAATTTGTAACAAGATGTTTTCTAAAAGTTTATGTTTATGCCAGATTTGAATGATCTAGTGTGGATTTCCTTTCATGGATTCAAATGTCTATTTTTAATATATCATGAATTTTTTGGGTGCTATCACTATTTTGGTTACTGGTATTTTATACATTAACCAAATCTATGAACTGAAAAATTTGGTTTGGCCTCTAATATTTTTCAGATAAATTCCAAAAGTAATGCATTAAATGAATGAAAATATATGAGTCACATTTCTGGTCAACATTGACTATGTAAATATATATATATATATATAAAATCATTGTAACATTTTGAAGAAATAATAGTGTATAAAAGTGGAGTGTGTTATTATTCACCCAAAACTGATGCAATATGTGTGATCACTATTAAAGTATTTTTACTATAGTAAGTCTGAAGTAAGTTATTTATTTGCATAAATACCATAATCAACTGCAGAAATATACACATGGCTATATTACTGTTTCCTGTACTACACATTGATTTCTGTAGGAAATCAAGTGCATATATAACAAGTTGAAGTACGCAGATACAATGAAAATGGTTCATTAGCAATGTATTATTGACATTTTTGTGTAATTGAAGAAT
>NC_091576.1:17123663-17128663 GCF_042767895.1 Penaeus vannamei
TCCTTCTCTAACAAAAAATATGCCACATACCAAAACCTAATATAGTTCATATTTCAAAACTCCTTAAAGAAAAATAAACAAACAAACAAACATACATATAGGTATATATAATTGTAAAGTACATGTGTAAAGCATACTTCTGTACTACAGTCTGAATGTGTGAGAGTACCTATTACTCTATACGATGTGATCTTCAGTTGCTACATGCTACTATGGCCATGCTCTCACCCACTTATCCACCCTCTTGAATAAGGGATGATACATTTTTCAATAATTACATTATCCTAGAAAGAGAAAAAGCAAGAGAGAAAGAGAAAAGAAAATAAAGAACATAGACCAGTCTTGTTCCTTAGACCCCCAACACTGCCTGGTACATGTAATGTGCACTGTAAATACAAATGTACGTATCATAATCATGTTTTTTTTTTCTTATTCCTCTGTAAGTAGTTTTTAAAGGTACTAAAAAGGAAATAAAAATCTGCCATAAATATACTTCCTTTTAGAAGAATATAATCCTATGTCATTTACATATCCACAACGAAAAGAATGAGTAAAATATATATAAATATAGACAAGGAAATGAAAGAAAATGAAAATGAGATCACAAGCCTGTGAGTTGTTCGAATATAGGTGTTTTTGTGTGCGTTTATGTTATCACACATGTCCATGTACACTTGTGTATTGGTTATACATACCCATATGTCTAAATAAAAGTTAAAACCAAATATAAAGAAAAGTTCAATATTTAGTATAAACAATTAAAAAAAAAAGAAAAAAGAAAAAAAGAACATACTGAAAATAATGGATTCTGAATTAGGCTTACTAAAAGTATGGTTGAATGCCACTTCTTGAGACTGGCTATCTGTTTCAGGTGTCATAATGGGAGAACTCCTGAAAATCGACTCCTCGCCAGATGAGAGGAGGAACTCACCAAATATCCAAACAATAACAATAATTATAATAATTAATATGATGATGATGATGATGATGATGATAATAATAAAAACAATAATTATCATATCAATGAAGACACTTATAATCATAATGATGATAATATATACTGATAAAAAACTCCCTTGCATATTCTTTCACTACTGTCAAGAAATTCCTGGTGTAATCTCAAATGGAAATTGATGTTGAATAATAATGTTAAAAAATTTCCAATCTCCTTATGTAGTGGTATAGCCTCTCTAATTCATTATCTAGGGATGATATTGATAACAGATTTCACTTATGCTAAGAATCATACCATAACATGCATTTCACTCGAGGTAGTTTATGACTTTATTATATACAGTATTCAAAAGATCATATAGCATATTACACCAAGTTGCATCTGCACATTTTCATGGAAAAATATTATACACTAATCTAGAATCTCTAGGAAGTAATGAAGAGTGAGTAGAGAAGAGAAATAAAAAATTACGACAACAAAATAACTATGTACAGATTCAAAAACTTTACACATTCCAGTTCATAATCGGTCCACATATGTACAAATGACTACATGCAACGCACATACTGCCAGGATGCGACAAGGCTGCTCTGGCCACTGGCTTCACTCTCCTCCACAGGCACAAAAATCACCCTATTCAGCACTAAAATGCCAAAAATAAATGTTATAAAGAATAAAATAAAAAATAAATAAAATAGACAAAAATGAATAAAACAAATAAATAAAAAACAAATGAAAAGAAAGTATCAGTTCTACCTAGACTTACCCATTTTCCATATTTTTACACCCCCCTTTATGGAAAAACATCTGCAAAGCCTTTGCAGTTTCAATGTCCTTTTGTATTCTGTTTCCCCACTTTTTTTTCTCTTTCCTTTCATCATTGTTATCTGTACTAGACTAACAATGCACCTTCCTTCTTTTACCCTATATTCATTTTTCTTTCTTTTTCCACCATTTCTTTTTCCTCTCTTTCTCTTTTTACATGAGAAGAGGACTAGAGTATTCTGGGTTAGGAATGACTAGGAACATAAGACCCCGTAATGGATTCTGGTGTTCCCGAGAAACAGCATGCTGATCCCTAGTGCATATTGTGAAGTCTGGAGCTGTAAAGACCAAGATCATCATGCCCTACATGATCAATAAAATAATGAATAAATACTTGGGAGGGAGGGGAAAAAAAAAAAAAAAAAAAAAAAAAAAAAAAAATATATATATATATATATATATATATGTAGATAAAATAAAATCATTGTAAGATATATTTTTATAAGGCAAAATATGTTGCATAAAAATATCCATGAATAAATAATGACAATAATAAAAACAATAAACAAATAAAATATTAATCATCGAACTAAATTAAAATTAACACACCTGGGCCATGAAATCAGATAAAAAAGTGACAAAACATCTTAATTCTTCCTTCTCGACAAACTAAAGATAGCAAAACTGAAATATGAATAGCAACGAAACCCTCCCACAAGAATGACAGCATTGGGAAATCAACTATGAAACACAGACAGGATTGCGCCTACAACCCTTGTACTATGATCATGTCAGCTGTTCGAAAGCATTGGGAATGTCAGGATTAGGCCAGTCCAATCTACTCTGAGTTTTACCAGTGAAAATGTTCCCAGCTGGAAATAATTGTGTAGAGGGAAAAATTTAGTAGCTTTAGAGGAATAAAATCTTTGATGATAATCAATGTAATGCTCAAAATGTACTGTACCAATTAAAATAAAAAATAAAAGGGATAAAACCTCCCTTAATAACAATCACCTAATATGATCAGACAACAATCATAATCAAAACAATATTGGTATCCACGGCAAGGCAAACAAAAGAAGAACCTAACACCCACTCCCGTATTTTCCTAGCTTTCATTAGAAAATTTGTTTCTGAGTCAAACACATGGACTGTAATGGTATATATTAACCATAATGAATAGTACCAATATCATACACTAACATATTTGCCTTGTTTATTCACTGCTAATAAGATTATTCATAACTGCAAAGACTGTTAACTACCAAAAGGCAATGTACATCTGCTATGCAAAATATAAATGTATCAGCAAAACTGAGGTAATGAAATTAGATGAGATTTAGTTTTGGATGTCTTGGGATCTTGCATAATTTTCCTAGTAAATGGGATTAACCAAGAAATTTCTTTTTTTATTCTAACCATGCCCCAATCTCTCTCTCACTCTCATTTACCTTTTCAATTTACTCAAACCGTTCCCTTATATGAACTTCATAATTTACTCATCCATACAAACTCACTCTGTCCCCTTACTTTAAATTATCTTTTGATTTTCTTTCAACCGTTATGATATTCTAGACTGACCGAGTCCCAAATTTTGAAAAATAAAAAATAAAAATGTAATAGAAACAAAATTCATGAATAAAAAAATGCCAGAAAATAATGTCATTAACTCATAGAAAAATGCAAATCAAATAGATATCAACTGTCAAAAAAACAAAACAAAAAAAACTCTTATTCCTAGTACCAGGTCTTCAAATATCTCTCTGGCAAAATGGAAGACATGAATTGATGGTGGATAGTGACCCGCCTCTCCCCCCCCTGCCTTCAGCTCCCCTACCGCTGAGATATATCTGCTGCTCCCAAGATCCCGCACGAGATCTGTAAATGAACGTGGACCTTTCCTTCTGCAGCTTTACCTTTCCCTGTGTCACTACAACTGCTGTCATACCTCACCTTTTATACGCAAAACAAACAATAACCCGAAGACGATTGAGAAGAAATCCTTAATCCAATACTTGTGCATCATTTTCTCAAGACTACTACCGATGTCTATATCCTTCACTGGCCTTTATACTTGACATTCCTACCGTCAGAGCTTCCATGTTCTGAATTGTGCATGAGAATTGTGAGGGAAGTCACAGAGAAAGAATATGGGAATACACACGGAACATCCAAAGAACATACCATAGGTTTATCACATAAGACAACTTAAGCTTCTTAGTTTTGGTGTTGTATCTTTGAATAAGTAACCCAGACATAAAAAAATATATAAAGAGAAATAATACAAATGGATAAATAAATCAAATAATAAACATTATAAATCTTGCCTAATAATGAGACAATCCAAAATAATGAATAGAACACAACTTTTCCCCCCTTTTTCAAAATTATTGAGAGAGAGAGAGAGAGAGAGAGAGAGAGAGAGAGAGAGAGAGAGAGAGAGAGAGAGAGAGAGAGAGAGAGAGAGAGAGAGAGAGAGAGAGAGAGAGAGAGAGAGAGAGAGAGAGAGGAGAGAGAGAGAGAGAGGGAGAGGGGGGGGGGAGGGGGGCGGGGGAGGGAGAGAGAGAGAGGCGGGGGAGGGAGAGAGAGAGAGGCGGGGGAGGGAGAGAGAGAGAGAGGCGGGGGAGGGAGAGAGAGAGAGGCGGGGGAGGGAGAGAGAGAGAGGCGGGGGAGGGAGAGAGAGAGAGAGGCGGGGGAGGGAGAGAGAGAGAGAGGCGGGGGAGGGAGAGAGAGAGAGAGGCGGGGGAGGGAGAGAGAGAGAGGCGGGGGAGGGAGAGAGAGAGAGGCGGGGAGAGAGAGAGAGAGAGAGAGAGAGAGGCGGGGGAGGAGAGAGAGAGAGGCGGGGGAGGGAGAGAGAGAGAGGCGGGGGAGGGAGAGAGTGAGAGAGGCGGGGGAGGGAGAGAGAGAGAGGCGGGGTAGGGAGAGAGAGAGAGGCGGGGGGGGGGGGGGGGAGATAGACAGAGAGAGAAAGAGAGAGAGAGAGAGAGAGAGAGAGAGAGAGAGAGAGAGAGAGAGAGAGAGAGAGAGAGAGAGAGAGAGAGAGAGAGAGAGAGAGAGAGAATATGCAGAAAAGGCAAAAGAACAAGACCCATGAAGAAAGAAGAAGAAGAAGAGAAGGAGAAGAAAGAAGAAAAGGAGATGTATTGTCACTGCACTAAGTAGTCCTACGGCTATTCCCCTTTGTGCTGTAATCACAGGTAATAAGGCCATAAGATAGAGGCAAGGGCAGGCTGAAATTGAAAGGGCAAGAAAGCTAATATTTGGGCTGTCCACAAGCTAT
>NC_091576.1:17153663-17171163 GCF_042767895.1 Penaeus vannamei
TACGTACCTGGGCAGGCCGCGGGTCGAGAGGTCAGTGGAGTGCGAGCGGAAGTGGTGAGAGTGCGCGGGCTGAGCAAAGCGGCCGCGAGGAGCCCACGGCTCGGGGTTGAACCTAGAACACGACACCACCACATGCAACATGACAGGCACGCATCCGCCCGAGGGGGAGGGGGACGCACACAAACATACACGCAGGTACACACACACCCCAAAAGGACAGACATGTGTGATGGTGGATACTTGAGCAAAGGAAGTATAATATACAATGATTTTCTAAGTGATCTTTTGGGTCATTAATCCAATAACTTGAGAAATACCTTCACGATTTTCCTTATACAGGTATATATATATATCTTTTTCAAAGACATCAATTTTTTTTTTTGCACAATACATTAAAGAACTACGACAATAATAATAATAATAACAATAAACTAATAGCAACTGCATGATATACTGAATATCTCAGCTACGTAGAGCCACAAGCATCACCATCAATGCCCAACATGATACGAAATGGAAGTGGTGCAGGAGAGAGAGGGAGAGGGGAGAGGTGATCCCAGAAAAGGTAATAATCATAATAATAATCATAATAGTCAGTGGGAACTGGACACTACGAAAAATTGGGCAGAGGGAGGGGAGGAATTCATATATATATATTGACACTTGTCCTGTGAGCAACAGTAACAATGACAACAATAACGAGACGAAAGCAGGGAAAGGGTGCCGGAACAATTGCAAAAAAAATATATATCAGCCTTTTAATTTACCTCTCTATACATAAAAACTAAGAATCATAAGTAAATTATCCAAAATAGGCCAGAAGCCTTATCCCTATACATTAACAGTCATTTTCCTGATAATGAGTAAAGGAGGGGAGAGGGGAGAAAGGAGAGTCTAAATCTTATACAAAATAAAATCATCTAAAACTTAAGAAAGAAATAGAGAAAAACCATGCTTCACTTTAGCTATTGTATCTATTCAAATAAAAAATCTATATAGAAGTATCATAGTCAGTCTAATTGCAAATCATACTTCTATTAATTAACTCACAAAGTTGTCTTGCCTGGTCTAATGTCAAGTTAAAAAACAACCATGCAAAAACCTGACCCCACTGCCCTGTTGCCACACAGAAATGCTCACTCATCAAGCACCACCTAGCTAATTACAAAACGAAAATATGCAATATAAAAAATTGAGGTATATTAAATAAAACAGTCATCAAAAAGGATTTGGTGGACTTCAATTTTAAAACTCAGAATAATAATATCTGATTGAATTGATTCATTAATCTTTTGAAAAGTTAAAACAAAACCAAGATGAAAATCCACAAAAAAGACATTTGTTTATCGCATATCATGTGGTGGCACAAACATAACCACACTATATATAGACAAAAAAAGAACTTCTCTACTGGGTTGAATCAGTCAACTGAAAAAATACACGAAAGACATTGTAGTCTCCCCTCACAAACATATCTGAAATCCTAGCCATCAAATTATTCGCATAGCCTAAAGTATCCAAAAACTCAAAAGCTTTACTGCCCTACAGTAGGTAATCTTAACCCCTCAAAAAACAACTCAATGACTAATGTGTACCTTATAGCACAGGTCCTCGTCCAGTACTGCAGCAACTGAGAGTGAGACTTTGGTTTCCACGCAACAAGTAACTAAACAAACTATAGCAACGGTAATTTCATCAATGTCCCAAGAAGCAGACACATCTTTTACTTTGTGATGACTGATACAATAACAGTTCCCTTCTAACAGAGTCAGGCTAAGACTAATGTGAGAAAAAGAAAGTATGAGAAAGTGGGGAAAAAAACAGTCATCATAATAATAATAACAATAATAATAAACAAAGATTGAAAAATAGATGATGAAGAAGAAGAACAAGAGGCAGAAAAACCATCAAGCCCCAATCAATATGCAGACTTCATGAAGCAATCTGACAGCGTGAGAGGGCCCATCTTCCCCTTGCATCTACACCTAATTCCAATTCCTGCACACACACAGTATAGCAAGTATTGTTCTTTTTCCTTTACCTTCCCATTATCATGTCTTTATTCTTTTGTATTTAACCTTAAAGAGAGAGCATGGGGTGGCACTGAAGGCAAGTACCGAAAGGTGGCTTTGTAAAAAGAGGTCTTATACATACATATTGTGAAAGCAGTGATAGGGTGAAGCTAGCAGACTAGCCCAAAAAGCTTTTGAAATTCCACTAAAAACAACAACCTTGCAAAAATTCACAGCATTCTAAGTAAGCTGTTACCAAATAAAAGTAAAAGTGAAAAAAAAAGAAAGAGAGAAAGTAGAGAAAAAAGAAAGAAAGTGATACATGGTGACACAGCAAATCAAATGAGAGCCTGAAAGTGATAAACAATCTGAAATCATCTGTATTGCTTCCTTATCTTTGAATATGGTGTATTTATTTTTTGTTAATTATTTTCTATTTGAATATACCAATGCAATGCTTATAACAAGAGCTTATTAACCGTACACAAAAATAAAAATAAAGAAATCACGTTGTGAGCAAGCAAATTTGTAAATAATAAAAACTGCGTTATCAACAGGCATCAAAATGTTATTGACTTTCAAATCTCCCATTTTACACAGCTACAGCATTAACTTCATATCATTTATATACCAATCACATAATAATACATACTGTGAGAATGAAAAAAGTTTCAAAGTCCACTCTTGAGATGAAATGCCAAACATACTCTCAAAATATCACAGGAAAGTTCAACTCCGAAATTGGAAACTTTTTTCATTCCCTTCTTCCAATACACATCTTTACAGAAGAGACTAAATACACATCAACATGAGGGCAATACAATATGCTTTTCCTATCTTACAAGGGTTTGGATCTGAACATCTTGTGGACAGAATACACATCCACCCCAAAACATTTGTAAAATAAAAAAAGACAGCATAAAGACATTGTTCCTCTCACCAAAAAAGAAAAAAAGAAAAAAAAAGAAAAAGAAAATAGAAAAAGAATCAGAACAGGCAGAACAGAGATCATTTAGATCATCAAATCAAAATAAAAACATAAAAAAAATAAAAAATAAATAAAAATAAAACAGTGATTTAACCATCTGTGCAAGCATCAGCATCTGCTCACTGGCCCCAGAAAGCACCGAGAGCAAGAGATTAAAACACTACAGCGCGATACCATGTGCTTAGTTAGAACCTTGTCTTTGGCTTTTGCTACATCAATTTTTAACAAAAGTTTGTTTACAACACATATAGATTTTCTCTAACTTTTTTATTCACGTATTTTCTAGGTAACTATGACATTCCATTACTAAAACATAATCAGAAAATAAAAGAAAATACATTAAAAGGTGACAATAATCTTAAAGTAGTTGAATCTTTAAAAGAAAATTAAGATGGAAAGTGGAAAAAAAAAACAAAAACAAAAACAAAAACAATAATAACATCCTTAATAATAATAACCATAAATAATAAATAACAATAATAACGATAACAATAATATCAAAATATGTAAGAGTAACAGACTAATAATATATAAATTATAGAAAATAAGAATAATTTTTTTTTATTTTTTATGAATCAATTATTGTCACCTGAAATATTACTTAACTAAACTGTAATAATGAATTCAAAACTTAATACAATCAAAGGTAAATACTTTAGTTGTAATGGTGAAATATTAGTATGATGCAGAATGGATATACTTTGTCTCTTAAAGTATATCATTAGTATGATGCATTATAAATACTGTTAGTTTATGAGAACATATTCATTAACACAAGGTTCTAACACTCACCCAATCACGCTAGGGATAACAGTAATGAAAGAGATTTTAAGAAAAGAAAAGGAAATTAACAACTAGACACTCGTGTTAAAAATGTAAAATTCATGCAATCACTTCCAATCTCATGCAATGATGCAACTAAATAATAAATTAGAAGAAAAAGAGAACAAAAGAAAAAGAACTTCCTGGCATATTTCAGAATAACAATAAACCTAAAAAAATGAATGAAAACAAATCTAAGGAAACAGAGAGGACAAAACCCCAGTATAAGGTAAGGCTGGTACCGCACCCTACGACCTGATATAGAGTTATTTCCCCTTAGGTCTCTGGTATATTGAGGGTTACATTGAAGGTCCTTGTTCCTCATTTTTAAAATCTACTTATTTATTCATTCACTTTATGTTACGGACAATTGTTTGTTACTGAAAGGATTCTTCTTGCATGAAAGTATGTAGCCACACAGCTGATTAGGCAAGTGCTTATAAAAAAGAAAGGGAAAAAATATTATTTACAGGGGAAAAGGGGAGGGATGTGAAAGATAACATTCCAGAAATTACTAGTATGAATCAACCCCCTCCATTAGAAAAACATCTGATTGTTTGATGGGAGCAAAAAAAAAAAACACAATAAAAAACAAAAACTCATCCAAAATTATTAAGATGTTCCTGCATTTTTAATATTGAAAGCAGGAGGGGGGGATGGGGAGGGGGAGGGAAGAATCTGGGCATATATGTATAAATATATAATAATGGAGAGAGAATTATCTACTCAAAAGTTCCCCACTTCTCATGCACCACCTCATTCTCAAATATTCAGTGCTATGCCCTACAATGTTAGTAAACCTTGGTTCTTAACACACTTTCAGAAAGCACTGCCACTTCAAGAATTAGCTTCAGTCTGGGAGAAGAAAAAGAGGAAAAAAAGAGTGTATATACATATTTATGCACTTTGTGTTGTCTGAGTCATAATCTAATATCTCTGTTCAAGAAATTCCTTCTTGATTGTTTAAACATCTAGTTCTTCATCCTCAATAAAATATTCTAAAACCATTGAAAAAACATTTTTGGATGTACCTTCCCAACACAATGTGAAAAGATGAAGTGGCAGTGCCTCTGGATCACAGCCTCAGAGAAAAAAAGATAAGGAGGGATAGTTAGTCAAGTACCTCACAGCACCCCTGCCCCCTTGCCTCACACAGCTAAGATAACAAGAGTGAGTGAGTGAGTAACTGGCTGGCTGGCTGGAGGATTTCAAGCACTGCACACACCCAGGTAATTCTGGTCGTAAATGGGTACCTCCGTTACCCCACGAGGCATCCCTGAGGGGCGTTTCTTTTCAGGGATGCCCCCCTACCCCCCATCAAAAAGAAATTACTTTCTAAGAATAACAAAGAAATACTGATAAATTTCTCAACAGGGTGCAAAATACATCTTAATATGCAAGGCAATGAGAAGCTGTTCAAGGCTCTTCGTTACTGAGAATTAGAGCAAAGGTTGGTTTTCAATTTTACCAAAAACAAATATAACATGTGAGAAAGCAAGAGAGGGAGATAGAGTAAGGAAGAGTGAAAACAAGTAGATACAGATAGAGAGAGGAGTAATAGGAAAAGTAGGAGGGATGAGAGAAAGAGAAAGGGATGGAGGGGAGAGGGAATGGGAAAGAGAAAAGGGTAAAAGGAAAAGGGGGGTAAGGGGGCAAAGGGAAGAGGGTTGGGAAAGGGGGAAGGGGAAAAGAGAAAAGGGAGAAGAGGGAAGGATGAAAGGGGGAAAGAGAAAAGGGAGAAGAGAGAAGGATGAAAGGAGGAAAGAGAAAAGAGGGAGGGGGGAAAAAGGGGGATGTGGTAAAGGAAAGGAATGGATAGGGGAAGGGGAAAGTAAAAGCAGTATAGCTGGGGAGGAGGATGGCAAAGACAGAAATTTCTAGAGCAAAAGTCACTGAACAAGAAAAGAGAAAAGGCAGAGGAGGAGAGGAAAGACCAAGAACATAGACAATTAGAAGAAGGGAAGCAAAACTCACATCAAAAACAAGCCTTGAACAAACTTCTTTTTGTAAATGGTTAATAATCATTATTGAGGAGCTGTTAATTAAGGCCAGAAGAATTCCACTCAAAAGACCTTGGAAGACCACAATGAGCTCTCCCAATGATGCCACAAGTTTTTTTTTCCCCAAGCACAAAAAATTGAGTTAGTAAGAATAAAGAACCCATAGACTTCTGCCCCTACTTGGAGGAGGATCAGGCCATCAGATTCATTCTTCCTCTTTACTAAAACCAATACAGAAGCCATGGCTGTTATGCATCTCGTATACACGGCCACTGTTGGCAACTTTTAAGGTTCTTTCCCTGGTTATCTGGTTGTGTGTGTAATTACTGGTATTAATTCATCTTTACAGGTCATTATCATTACAATCCATTTTAATAACTTTGTTAATGAATGCATGCACCCATAATCATATCATCATACTCTAGATAGCAGTTTACATTGTTGCTAGTAGATGACAGGAGCCAAGCATGAGACTGAATTCAATTTGGCAGTAGATTTCAAATCTCAGTAGTTAATCTTTATCAGATAGTCTTTGTATATGAGATTCCATAGCATCAGGGTTCAGCCAAAGAAAGAGGAAGAAAAAAAAGAGAGACCTACCTTACTGGCTCAGGAGTTTTCCTGTGCATGGGGGGAGTGTGAGTGACCGAGGTGGTGGTGGCAGGCACCCCTTGACTACTGCCAGTGCCTCCCCAGGCCTCCCGTTGGCCTGTACTAAGATTGGGCATGTGACTGGGTGTGGGCCAGCTGCTGGCCATCTCCCGCACAGACCCGCTCGTTCCCATCACGCCACCAGACGTGGTAGTTGTACTGCTGCTTCCTGAGCTTGATGAATGATCACTACTGCTACTACTACTGTGGATGTCCCGACCACTACTGGACACGTTATTATAAAAACTACTATGACTTGAACGAGGAGGTAACACTTGGGTGTATGGATTTGAATACTGGCTATAAGCCTGTGAGTAAGGCTTTGGGGAATAATTTAATGGAGAAAATGTTTGTGTGGGCAATGGGACAGCATACTGATGATGATGATGATGAGCTGATGATGCAGGATGGGAAAAAGGACCCATGTGATTCACTCCTGGGTACGAGTGCGGGGGGACAGCAGAAGGGGGAACAGATCTCTGGAGGGGGGAGGCTGAGTATGCCCTAGAGGGGGCAGGTGACAGGGGGGGCCCAGAACGAGATGGCGAAGCAGATACGGCGCGGGTCAGATTGGGAGAGGCTGGAAGCGGTGACCGACTAACCACACCGTTGCCACCATTGCTGCTGCTGCTGATGCTACTGCAGTTGCTACTGCTGCTGCCATTGCTGCTGCTGCTGCTTCTACTGCTGCTGTTGCTGCTGCTGCTGCTGTTACTGCCACCACTTCTCCTGGGGCTATTGATGCTGTCACCATTCTGTTCCCGGTGGTGTTTGTGTGGTGAGGGCTGCTTCTGCTTTGGTGACTGCTGTTTTTGGGGCGAGTGGAGCTGCTGCACAGGAGGCTGCTCATGCTTTTGATGTTGTTCCTGTTGCTGTTGTTGATGCTGTAGCTGTTGTTGTTGCTGATCATGTTGCAATTGTTGTAACTGAGGTTGCAGAGGGATATGGTTAACGCGGTCGTGGCTGTGCGCTTCAGGAGTGCGACTCCGTCTTCTGGGCGCAACAGGTGGTGGTGGTGGGGGTGCGGAGTCAGTTCCCCCACCACCCCCTCCACCCCCACCCCCGCCCCCACTACTACTGGGGGCACTTGGGGGTCGACTGCTGGAGCGCGAGGCTCGGGGGAGTAAAGGAGAGGAAAATATACTTACTCTCTGAGGGGAGCTCCGAACCTTGTCTTCTGTCTGGCGGCACACTTCTGCAATGTGGAAGAGATAGTAATTTCCATTTGATATATTATGATTAGAAAAAAGAGAAAAAGGAGGGAAATAGAAAATTAAAGTAATCATTTACTTCAAGCTTATAATTCAATATCACAACCTCACAACCTAAAACTAGCTTGATTTATTTGACTGCAATTATATAAAGAAATAGTAAACACATTAATAAATCTAGGTTGGAATTACTACCATTACTATTACTACAACAGCATACTTTCCCTTTCATAACAGACCTTTAAACCAAGCTGAGACATCCACTTTCATACTTTCATATTTCTTGATAAATGGATAGTCAAGTAGTTTCTTGTACTTTGGGCGTTGGCGATATTCCTTAATAAGGCTGTAAGAAATGGAATAAAAAGGAATGAATTGAGTGTACAACTTACACACTTCCAGATATGTTGATAATTAATTCTGATTCCATCGCTGATGAAAACTATATAAAAAATATTTCTGCAACGCAATCAAATTAAACCAACCACATGAAATCCATAAAGGAAAACAAAAACATTATCATCAAATCCTATACAGAACTTTTAATGACATGCATCTAAAGCCATCTAAAGCATCCACCGAGAGGTATAATAATTGTATTCATCATATCTTATTTGTGAACTAAGAATCGTTCCCTAATGAAGAACAAAGCCCTAAACATCTTGCTTATGACTATGTTTTAACAAACTCTTACCATCACAAGAGAAACAGAAAAGTCAAAGTCAGTCCCTTACCTATCTGTAAGTAGAGGAACATGTACATGAAGCTGACTAAGCTAAGGAATGATTCTGTATGGAAGCCAATGTCTTCCCACCCAGATTCTGACCCTACCAAATAAATTAGTGTTCACACAAAGTCAGCTGGGGGGGGGGGTCTCTAGTCTAGTGCAAACTAAGGAAGCATAGTGACTGCATAACAAGTATTTTACCATAAACCTACACCATATCAACAACTAACAAACAAACCCAGTAACTAAAAAAACAAAACAAAATAATGAGTCAACTGGGAGGACCTGCTCTATGATGAAAAAAAGTCTAAAAACCCATTAACTAAATACAAGACAAAAATAATGAGATCTGAACTCACCAATCTTTAACAAATTCACAGAATTCAGGACTAAAGTTTCCATCTTTGGGAAGAGATGGTGGATCGTCTTGTAGAACCTTGGTCAGCACCTGCAGGGTACAGGATTACAAAATTACAATCACAAAAGCCATGACCTGTATAATATCACAGTCTTATTCATATAAATCTAACAAAAGCAATAGAAAAAAGAAAGAAAGAAAGAAAGAATGTCGAGTTGGAAGGAGGGAAAGGGAGAAAGGAGGCGAGAAAACGAAAAAGAAAAGAGAAGATGAAATAAATGAAAGCAAGTGAAAGAAAAGAGAGAAAGTGACAGAAGTGAGACAGTAAAAGAGAATAGATAATATGAAAGAACAGCAAAAGTGAACTAAAAGAAAGTCATAAGATATATAAAAAAAGAGAAAAGCGACAAGGAAGAAAGTGGGAGTGAAAAGAGAAACTGAAAGAAAAAAGTGACAAAGAAAGAGAAGAGAGAAAAAGAAGGGAAAAGAACGAGAACCAACAACCAAAAATGAAGACACAAACCTCAAAGTCATTGCGACAATCTTTATATGGAAACTGCCCTGTAGCAAGCTCTACTAGAGTGATGCCCAAACTCCAAACATCAGCACGAATATCATAATCCGGCCTTGCAGGGTCTGGCGGGTCTATCCGTTCTGGCTGCAAGAGAAGAATGATATCATCAAACCAAAATTCTTGGGTAAGACGTATATGCTAACTATAAGGAACTACTAAAAGAGCCTAAACAAAAGTTAAGTTATTAAATAAAAGAAAGAGCACAACTTAGAACAGGCTCAATTGGGTGTGATACTTGGAAGTTATCATGGCATGAACACATTAAGATTTCAAATTACAAAACCAGTACCCTACTCAAAATTGAGGCAAAATCATAAAAATGTATTTATCACATTATTCTCATACACAACCCTGAACAAACTACTCACCGCCATGTATGCTGCGCAACCAGCACTACGAGTCTTAGCCTTAGAATCGACTAGTCTCCCTGAGATCCCGAAGTCACAAAGTTTAATGTTACCACGTTCATCTAGAAGGATGTTTGAAGGCTTGACGTCACGATGGATGACACCGTGGGATTCCTTAAGGTAGTGGAGAGCCTTTAGGGTCTGGAGGTAAAAAGACAATGTAGATTAATAAGCTAAAAAAAAACAATAACAAAAATAACTATATTTGGCTGATTTATCAAAATTGGAAGAAGCCCGACCAAATAAATTTTTATAAATAAGGCATGTTTATACAAAGAAATATGCGCATATCTACCTATCAATCTGATGGATATGCAATTACCTATTTACTCTTCTAATAGAAATGCATAAGCATACTAATGAATATGCATTCATTCATATGTATGTAAATCTCCATATGCATGAATACTCCTGAGTCAAGCCTTTCATAATCTTTAAACAAGCTGGCTAACTGACAAGAGTGAATAAACAACACCGAGGACTTGACCCTCAAGGTACTCACAGCAACAGAAATTTTGCCGAGGATAGGCTCAGGTATCGGCCGCTTGTAACGCTTGGTGAGCTTGTCCAGACAGGTGGCCATGAGCTCCATACAGATCCAGACGTCTGAATCCGTGACAAAGCATCCTAGACACTGTACTATGTAGGGGCAGTCATGGGATTTTAATACAACCTCCAAGTCAAAGAAGACTCGCTTGGTCTCTTCTAGGTTACCCGACCGTCGCATTTGCTAAGGAGTAGAGAAAGAGGAAAAGAAATATTATGATTAAGCTAACAGTTATTTAGATCTACCACAAATATCAAACATAAAAAAAAAAAAATAATAATAAATAAATAAATAGAAAAAGAAAAAAAAAATCTTCAATTAACAGTTAATAAAGATTTAATTAATCAAGAATCAATCATGAAAAAATCACAAATAAATATACAAAGAGGAAAAGAAAAATTACTAATAAGTTGACAGTTATTTAAAAACAAATGAAATATAACAATAAATCAAAAACGTTTCCTGTAGGCAATACAGCAATCAAACAATTGGACAAACATACCTTAACGGCGATAACTTTCTTTGAAGATTTGTGTAGCATTTTGACAACATTGCCTGATGTGCCATTACCTAATTCTGATATGTACTCCATATCTTCTATGGTACTATTATAACTCTGAAATGAAAATAATAAAAAAATCATTAGAAAACCAAAAACATTCAAAAGGCTCTGAAAAAGGTAATAGCGCTACATTTGTTAATTAATTAAATGCTTTAAACACATCTCACAATCAGTTAATCATGAATTTATAAGATGAAATTACAATTACACTTCACTAACATGTACACTCATTTACTCCCTATTTCTAATGATAGGAGGAAGATGACAAAGAGGAGGAAGAGGAGGAGGGAGAAGAGGTGGAGGGAGAGGAGGTGGAGGGAGAGGAGGTGGAGGGAGAGGAGATGGGGAGGAGGAGGAGGAGGAGGAGGAGGAATATGAGGAGAAAGGAAATTAATGAAAAGAATATGAAGAAAAAGAAAGAAAGAAAGAAAGAAAGGAAGAGAAAGTATGAGAAAGTAGAAGAAAAGAAAGAAGCAAGAAAAAAAAAAAAAGATAAAAAAAGGAAGAAAAAGGAAGAAAGAGAAGATAACCCACCTTGCTTTCTATTATTAAATTCCCATTTTTTCTTGTGATTTCTTTGACATGTGCATCTAATTCTGAGGGGTCTGACTGCTGTTGTCTGGGTTCGAATACCAAAGGCAGTTCAATTCTGGGCCGGTCTCTCTGGCGTCCTGAGATTGTGCTGGGGCGCCCTGGCAGTCTCCCGTCCATTATGGGAACTGGAATCGGAACAAAAGTAAAGGTTTGTAAAAAGTTTAATTGTGGTAGTGATATGAGCATATTGAAGACCATAATGTTTTGTAACATAAACCATGTTTTGGGAAAGCAGTTTAACACAGGTTTGAAAACCCTATTACTAAGTAAAAGAACTCGTACTCTGCATAAATATTTTAATCCCATTCTGTAAACCATGACATTAAAAAACAAAACTCCTATTTTGGGTAATTATTCAATAAGAAGTAAATTTCATCTCTTAAGGATAATATTCACTTGACATCCATGCTTCTGCCTCTGGGCTATGTATCACACCCAAACATTGAGTATCACAGGCCTCCATACCTCTAGTAGAGACTATCAAACCATTACACCACAAAAAAAATTAGGTTTAAGGGCTGGGTGACATGAACATACTATCATGGAAAAAAATGGCCGTGGGCAAGGTGACACAAAATAGCCATCATGAGAGAAGGCCAGAGTGAAGGAAAAGACTCACCATGAATGAACAAATATCTTAGAGGGTGATTAGACTCATTATGGATTTTGGAACAAGGCCTTTGTAATATTCCCATCGATAAGTGTGGATCGTAATGTGTGTAAACCAAGGTTGGAAGAGTGCAGGCTCCAGAGAGGATGCCGTTTCTATGCTCAGCATTGTATTGTTGGCTGCTGTGAGGTTGTATTAATGAAAATTGATTACAAAAAAAGAAGATATATGACACAAATGACAAAATGTTAATTTTTCTTTTTTTCGACTCAGTTATTTATTGCACAGCGATATGATGTGGAGTTTGTGCAAGGAAAACAGACCATTATCATCTGGATAAAGCAAATCAAAAGACAAATATGGACATTGTAAAATGGCAAATGAGAAAGGTTTATACAAAATAAATTTCTAAAGGGGAGGCATAGAATTTTGTCACCGCACATATGTTTTCACATGCACCACACCCATGAACTGCACACCTAGGAGAGCAGCCACTTACTTCACCTAATGCCCATAATTCAGCCATGTGATTGCTGTGATACAACTGTATTCAAAAGGTTAACCCAATGCCGATGCGAAAAAGTTTCGTTCACTTTTATATTTTGTTAAATGCTTCGGCACATAGATGGCTCTGCCAGTGCTTAGCCACAAAGAAGTCAAATAGTAGATCTTGTGACCACCTCTTTCCTTGAAATAGCATGAAAAATCGTTTTTTACTAATGCTATCAATATTGATACTATTATTATTTTTATAAACATTATAATTACTATATAGTTATTGACAATATGAACAGCAGTATTAGATACTATAAAATATCATTCAAAATCAAGGAAAAGGGTAAACAGGTGAGACCAGTAGTTCTCGTAATTGACTCATTGGTGACTTAGTACTTGTAGAGCCATCTATATGTAAAAACAATTACTAAATTAAACACACAGTGGGCATGACATGTGCGCACATGCCATCCTCGGTGGCAAGTGGTTAATCGACTTGCCAGACCATGCTAGCAATTGACTGTTAATCAAATCACGGACCTGTCAAAGTAGAACTTGTCAGAATGTATAAAAGTCAAGTAATATATATAACTGTATAACAGATATATATCTATTTCTCTTAACGGGATGACATTGAGCTTTTAGTGTTTTATAACACTTAAAAATTGGCTGAAGAGCTTAGAACAAAAAAAAAAAAAAATCAAATATAACTTGATCATCCACTGGAATTCTGCAAAAGATGATTGTTTTTGTTTTCTGAGACTATTCACGGTCACTGGAAGGATCAACATCTTATCATACTGGGTCAACTGCTAACAACAACAAATCAGGTTACTCTACTGCTTCCAACCACACAAAAATATTGATAAATATTGGACGGACTTTGTTGCGGCATCAAAATCCCTTTCAAAAGTATGTATCTATGGCAATTATGGAGTGTATGTAACTGGTAATGAAAGCTCATGTTCTAAGGGGGATTTAGTAAAACAATAGTGAACAAGGTATAGAAATGCCCTGAGCTCAATTATATATTTCCTCAATAATAATTCTTTAGATATAAATCAAATAAAAAAAATAAACGAGCAAATAACAAAATTAAAAATATATAGATGATATAAGAAAAACATAACTAAAATGGTGATGTAACCTCATTATCAAAATGAACAAACAAATGGTTTATCTTCTATGGAAATGTTAAATACACACATCAATTACCCAACGCTTCTCAGTAAAGAAAAGAAAAGAAAAAATACTGAGGAAAGATGCTAAGGTCTGCTTCATACTGTACATTCCTCTTTCTGATCCTCAGTACACCCTATATGAGGAAGCTCACATTGCCTATTTTCTGCTTTATAGACGTGCATTCTGAAAGGTCAGACTCTAAAATACTCCAAATCACCTTCTAGTATTCTTTCTCATCAATGAACACTTCATAATCATACTTTCATATGTCTGAAATTGCTAAAACTCTTTTACAATAAATTTACTGCTTTACTAAGTGAAGCAGTTTTATGATGGCCTAGGCACATTATATAAGAAATAAGGGGAGCCAAACCTAAGCTCTGTTTACTGAAAATCTGGATTGTTTTTTCATGAACAATGAAAATCTAGTCTTCAAAGTTTCTTAAATGATTAAGCGGAACAGAGCAACATTAATTCTATTAGAGATACGTCTGGGAAATGTCTGTGTGTGACATAACTGTTCTTTACAAAAACACGTACATATTGAAAATTATATGCTCCTGTGTTGGGAAATAATTGATATGTGTATAGAATATATTGTAAATTATACAAAGTACACAAAAATTTGCCCAATGTTATAACTCCTATAATCTGGATGACATGCCTATCATGTCCAGGGGAAAATTTGGCTGTGGGCCACGGTGACACGAACTTGCCATTGTTAGCGTTTTGGCTCACGAGTGCACAAACCTCAAGGAGGGTGAATAGACATTTGCTGTTTGGGATGGGGCTTTTGCATTATTTCCATTGATAAATAAGTGTTGAATGTAATGTCCGTAAGCCATGACTGGAGGCATGCTGGCTCCAATGAGGAGGTTATTTCCATGCTCAGGACCCTACTATTCTTGTCATCAATACAAAAAAAAGGACACAAATAACAAAATGTTACATATTGTTATTACTATTGTACCTAGATAGATGATTGGACTCTGTGCAAGGAAAACAGTCTATTACCATCTGGATAAAGTAAATCAAATGACAGATATAGACACTGGAATTTGATTTAGATAAATAAACATTTATGATGAAAAACACCAAGTGTCAGCAAATGGGAGGTATGGAGTTTTGTCACTGGTGTTCATTTTTGCCCAGCCTACAAGCTACACATCTAACAGTGTCTGCTCACGTAAGACTAATGCCCATATTTTGGGCCACATGATGGTAGTGACACATCCATATTCAATGGGTTAACAGGTGTCAGAGACGGCTAAGCAGTAGGTCTTTTCCCTCTTACTGACTATAGGTATTCTATCCCCTTTTAGAGGAAACAGTGACTGCCAAGGTTATATTTATATAATCATAGTCATATTTATTTAACTTACAAATGAATGTGATTACTAGGGTAGTATGTGCATACTTGCGTGTGCCTGTGTAGCAGACTAGACACAACTGTGTAACATATCTGATGTGAGTTTATACTGAACATAAAAAAGAAATAAAGAAAAGAAAACTAATGAATATGCAAAAGGCTTTCGGCATGTTTGTGTGTTTTCTTGTCTTTTCCTTCACTGTTTTATTTACATATCTGATAATAAGATACAGATACATTCTCAATCAATTTATTTTAGATAAGATACTTGATAATCACTAATACCAAAAGTCAATATGCCCTGATTCCATGACAATAAAAACTTGACTGTGATAAAAGTATCTGTGAATCCATTTAATATCAGTTCCATTCGAGAGCTCCCACTCCAATCCAAAAATTTTCCCATGATATACTTGATAACTAAATTAATCAAACACCAAATAAACACAAGACATTTCAGAGATCACAACTTTCAAATTCAGGAATGCAAGTCGGTGAAGAGAAGGAAAATTCTGTTCCAAGGCTTCTTCTGTCATTAACTAAAAAGGATTTCAACATATAGTGACACTGACACAAATCAAGCTAAGAGCACTCTGAAATTCATCTTATTCACTGTTACTCATCTGAACATCATTTTCTGTATTTATCCTGAAAAGGACACCATTTAGCAACACAACACACTCTGCAGTCCGGCAAAGGTCTACAAATCATCCCCTCCTACACTTTGGCAATAAATTATCTGACAATACTAGACTTTGTCCATTCACAAGGGTGTTCTACAAGCTCTATTTTCCCAGTATAAATGGAGCAAGTTTATTTGATGAACTAAATGCAGAGGTCTGGGCAATATTGGATATGTATGTAAATCTGCAGATTGGTTAGTACTTATTGGCTAATCCTTGCCTTGCATAAGTCATCATTTACAAATGCACTGTATTCTGTATGGCCAGTATCACATGGAATGGGTATCTTTGAAAAAGATGGTAGATAGTGTAAAAACAAATTTTCAAATTTTAACAAAATAGCATAATCACTTTATATTTCTTTTCCTACCAAAAGGATGATAGAAAAAAAGAAATACCCTTTCAATTCTCCTCTAATATATGTCACAACAGAAAATTATCCCTTTAGCTATATATAACCCAGTGAGGTTGAGTATCAGTAAATAAAGATGCACAAGTAATTCTTCTAACAGTCTCCTATTCTCTCATGATCAAATTTAAATATATTACAAATATAAAATATACATACACGAATGGATGAATGGATGCAATATAGACAAATGGATGTGGGTTAGATTATATTCATAAACAAATTTACAGAAGTGTGTAGATAAAATAAAAACAAATAAGACACACAGATAAAAAAAAACTCATGTCCTGAATCCTTGAGTAATTAAAGCAAAATACGTAAAACCAATACATGCAAAGCCTAACACCACTTTGCCTGATGTTTCTGCTGCCCAACTCACAATACCAATAACATGGAAACATACTATTGTTGACAAAGTATCTGATTCACACTATACCCCTGCAAACCCTAAATAGTGCTTCATATTCTAGCAGGTTATTTCTTAGATGCGAGATATTCACTTCACTGCTGCTTTATCCAGGGCAAAACATCCACATCACGAAATCTCTTCACTAAAATCAGTAAAACTTTGCATAAACAAATTTTGTTAATTACGTTGCAAAAAAGATTCACTGAAAAGGTTATAAACTAAAACGTCATAAATACTAAAAATCTTTCGAGACAAGTAATGTCCAAAAGCAAGTGTGGTTTCTAAAACCAGTCATAAATAACACACACGGGATATGTCACGTTAACCACCTTATCAGTCATGAAGTCCTATACGCTCCCATATTCTCACATATCACAAATAATTCAAAATATAATGAACAAAAAGAAAAAAGAAAAAAACTTCACACCATAACGAGTTTGGAAAATCAAGCTCACACTAGGAAGAATAATAAAAATAATTTCAAGGTCTTTGCTAGTTGAAGAATGTTAATGACAAGGTCTTTTGGAGAGAAAAACTTACAAAGTCAAATACTAATCACAAAGCCCCAAAAAAGTCTCAAACACCAACTAAAGGGCAAAAATATTCAAGGAATTTCTAATAATGCATGGAGAAAAATACAAAACAAATGTCAACAATGGGAATAAAAATGTAAATAAATGCTATTCCAGGCAGAAAAACTCCATCTTTCATAATATTTACATTACCAAAGATGACAAACCGTGCCAAAAATCCATAAACGAAGGAGGAAAATGAGAGAAAAACGCAAATAAATCGGAAATAAGCCAATCCTCCAAAAATCATGTGATCTCTCTCTCGCTGACAGATGAAATAGGGACCAATTCCCCAATTTCTCTCCCTTATCTCGACCC
>NC_091576.1:17223921-17248921 GCF_042767895.1 Penaeus vannamei
AAAAACTGTTTTAGCAAAATTACGCTTAAACCTTATCATCACCTTCATAGCTGTGCCATAAATATATATAGTATATTTTTCTACTCATACACATGTATGTACTTATATATATATATATACATACACACACGTGCAAGGGCGGGTCCAGAGAATTTTCTGGTGGGGGACACAGGGGGTAACAACAATAAATGTGGGGGGGCCGCCCAAAAGTAACAAACATTAAGGCTGGCTACTTCAGTATTTATATTGTACAGTTATACATTGCTTATGTTTTCATCTTGCTTTTATTGGCCACATTAAATCTGCTGGATGTGTTTTTACAAAGAAGTAGGCTAACACACACCACTATGACGTTTGCTGTACAGTTGGTCAGAAGTTGGTGATTCTAGCTCTGTACATTGAACATAGCAGTGTTCTGTGTAGGAATTAGTTTTAACTAAGCACCACTTAAATTCTTACAATTTAACGACTATATTCTAAAATAACATAACAAATATAATAATGTAAAGTAGAATTTAAAAATAGGATAAAAATCTCAGTGTTTCTGTGCAGTTATCAGTTTTAAAAAGTCTGTGACTAGTAAAGTTACACGTGTTCATGCGCGGAGCCGCGAAACCACTTCCTTCTTTTTCCAAAATAAAAACCTTCATGAGTTCTCTAAACAAAGTCTCATCAAACAAGGTTTCAGCTTTACTTCCGTCTGAACGTGCAGCGTCGGGAAAGAACTTTACGCAATGACTGACATTACGACGTGCCAATGGCCATTAGGGGCACTCGGGATGGCCTATCAGATTGCAGGGGGGGGGGGAGCGGGTGCCCCCCTGTCCCATCATGGAAGCCACGCCTCTGCACATGTGTATATTATCCAGTAGTTCCTTGCCCTCTGCACCTTCCTCTATCCATTTCAGTTCATCTATTCCTCCTGCCTTCAGTCACCAAAGTCTAGGAAAGTACTTGTCCAGACCTTGCTTCTGCCAACTCTCCTCCGTCGACCCCTACCTTCAAGCCCCCTTCCGAGCAAGTGCGCCCTAATGCCCCAATGCTCCCTTGCTCTCCACAGCCCTTTTAGCTTCGTCCTCCGCCATTCCTGCTCCACGCAACAGAGGCCCGGCTGTGTCTCAGTTTGACTCGCAGGGGAGACAGCTCGCCGGCGAACAAGCAAGTTTCAGCGTAGCGGTTCCAGGCTTAGCTGCGTCCCCTCTCCAACAGCAGGCGCCGCAGTTCTCCCCACAGGTGCCTCCACAGCCCCTACCCGCAGTGGTGGAGTACAGGTCTCCCTCCAACAGCCTGGAAAGCCTGCCAGTCAGCCAGCTCCTCAGGCACTCCCCGGTCAACTCTCAGCTTCTCAGTGTGAAGACTTCCTTGACAGGCATCATGAGTCGACTTCCGGACAACGCCACCCTCCTCAGGCCCAACATCAAGGACACGTTCTCGTGCAGTGGAAGGGTAAGAGTCCTGCTTCAGAGGAAGGGGACAGCACTGAGGCTTTTGAGCCACTATCTATACAGATAGATGAATTGAAGCCTATAGATATCAATGTATTATATATATACTGCCAGTCTGTCCATCTCTTTCTGCTTTACTAGTTGATTAGCTCTTCAATTATTTAAGTGATTTATTATTATCATGATAGTCTGTTCATTATCATTTCCGTGGCTTTTACATAGTCATCTCTGTGGTGTGCAGGTGGACAGGGGTAGGCGGCCTGCTTAAGCCCAGATTCCGTTCATGTCAATCCTCTCCTGTAAGCCACCTTCGGCCACACATAAACATTTTTCAATTTAATTTCAATTCAACTTTCTTGGAAAGGCGTATCCATGTTTACTCAAAACGTTATTATTGGTGATATACAAACGTTTAACAAAATTCAAAGACGATCACAAACGATATTTCTTCATTGGCTCGAAAAATCGCAGGATCTAGCTCGCCTACGTTGAAAGATGGCACCAGGACTTGATTCAAGCTCAAATAAAGGAAATAGAATCTCGGTTTCAGGCACGTCAATATGAGACTAAATTTAAAAAAAATGCAGAGACAATCATACGAGAACATTTCAACACCGTTATTTACTAAACTTCGAGGCAGTATTCGTTAAGCGGGATGTTTCTGTGCTTTGGGGAAGGAAAGGCGATGAATCCAAGTCAGAGCTTCGAAGGATGATCCACCAACTTGATCGTTTATTATGGTTTTCAAAACTAACGTATGGGTATGATGAGTCATTGCTGTGGTGTATTTGGAGACTCCCGGTTGTAAGAGTCCACCAAGTTACGTCTATGTTTAATTTTAAGTGTTAAAGTTCCTTGGAGTAACTATCGTTCGTGGAGGGAACGATGTGACCCGAGGGATTGCAGTGGGAGTGGAACACTTTCAGATGCAAACGTCCACCTGTCGAACTGATGCCTGGCCTTTGGATCGATGCTGAGACACCATGTTTCTTCATGGCACAATATCAAAAGTACCCATTAACTCTCACCACCGTATTTGCTTAGCATGTCCTTGTTCCAGTCTCCCTTCTCTCTTATTTGCTCTGGCATCAACTTATGTGGTCTTCTGTAGGTGCAAGGCTTCGTGACACTGAAGGTAATCATTCAAGACAGCTATGGTTGCAGAGGAATCAGTCTAGAGACCGCCCACTATTTCTCAGTAATTCCTCTCTTCTGCCCCAGTGGTTTGGCAACTCCACAATGGTTTTCTAGTCTCCAAACCTCGTTCTTGGATTTCAAAACAAAACAAAATGTGCGACGAGAGTGAACAGCGTCCTAAGAATTCACTCCATGATTAATCCCCTTTCCAGTTTTTCTGCCATGGGAAAAGAAGCTGTAGTGAGCAATACTCCGCGTGTGTATAAATCTATATATCAAACTTCATGCTTGATGATACACTAATTAATATTTCTACAAGATGTGTGATCTGTGCGTTTGTATGTGACATGATGCACGGCAATGCCTATATTCATGTAACTACAAAATAAGCTTAGATACTTTTTAAAGAAAATTAATCAGTACAATTGCACAGGCTTATGGCTACTACGCTGATCCAGACAACGATTGTCAGATTTTCCACGTCTGCTTGCCTCTCCACTCGCTATACCCAACCCTTTACAAGACTCCAACTACGTACACCTTTTCGTTCATCTGCGGAAACCAGACCAGTTTTGACCAGGTGAGTGCGCAAGGATTTTGTACTTTGTCATTGTGTTATAATATTTGTTATTGCCATACTTAGTATGCATTAGATCCCTCGTACATTAGGTAGTTTGAACCATAATACAAAATATATTCATCTCTGTGTTAGTGGCACAATTTTACAAAAGATCTGATGGTTACAAGCTCAAGCACTTCGATTTATACAATTTAGGCCGCTTTCACACCAAGGTGGCACGTGGCACGCCATTTGCAAAGGAACATCCGGGAATATATGAAACATTTCACACAGACGTGGCGTGGCACATCGCATGTTCCACGTGGGATGTGCGTGCCACGCCGCGCCACTTGTGTGTGAAAGGTTCCATATATTTCCGGATGTTCCTTTTCAAATGGCGCTCCAAGTGCCACCGTGACGCGAAAGCGGCCATATATTACTCAACTCACTTCCTGCCATGACCCACGCCTCTCCCTGCCTCCCACCCCAGGCGAGTATGGCCTGCGTTCACAAGGACGGCTTCGTCTGCGACAACCCGGAGATGTACTACTACCTCAACTACAACTTCTTCAGGAAGGTCAAGACGCCCGAGGGCGGGGAAAGGTGGGCTTGGATCAATGAAGATGTACCGAAAGGGTATGTGTACCAGCCTGTAGTGCCGAAGCAGCCAGGTTCCGCAGGTGGTTCCGTGTCCGTGCCCGTGTCCGTACCCGTCTCTGTGCCCGTCTCCGTGCCCGTGTCCGTGCCCGTCGGGAGGAAATAGAAGGCCACGGTGGCATCGGGTTTCCTTTGGATGTGCAACCCGGATTCTTGTTACTGGAGTTTTCTTTTATATATATTTCTTTTCTTTTCTCTTCTTTTTTCGGGAAGAGTTCACAAGGTCCTGTGACTCTGGTGACGGGCATTATCTTCTCTTCGATTCTTCCTTCCGTTTTAGTTCCCCTTTTCCTTTTCGTTTCTCGTCGTTTTTCCAAGCAATGCATTCGTATTGCAAAAGGATCAACGGACTCGTATTGCATGCGCTACACTGCAGCCACTTGGAGGAAGCACGCCCTTGCCTCCAAGCGAGACCATCTGACGACGTGTGCAAGTTGCAAGCATATGTGCAATGTATATGTGCTCATACCGTTGTTTTTAGGGTATGTTTTGTTGTACACTTGTCATTTTGGTACTTTTGTAAATGCTTTGTTGCGGTCTGGGATTTTTTTTCTTGTTTTGTTGCTGTTGTTGTTATTCTTTGTCATGCATCTCTGTGATTTGTTCTCTTACTGTTGATTCAAATGCCAGTCTGTTTGGTTGTCGCTCGAGCAAGTGACAAGACTAATGCCATAGAACTTCCAATATTCAACAAACACCATTGTTTTCGAGAAATAAAGAAAGGAACGAAGTTTTGTTTTTCTTTTCTGTGGAACGACCTTCACAATTAAACAAATGAATAATATTTCTGAATATAATTTTAGTGATAGTGATTATCCTAGAGTGATTATGATGAGTGATGGCGATGGTGATACCAGTAAATATGATGATAAGAGTTATAACAACTGTAGAGATTATACAAGTAATGGTGACGGTGATGGTGAACATAGACACAAAGAAGATTGTTTCTTAGAGCATTAAACCAATACAAAAAAGTAAAATAAAATGTAAAAAAGCCATTACACATTTCTTTCTTAGTGGTAATTAATCTGAAAGTATAAGAGACAAAGATTTTTAAATTTAATTTATAGTCACCATGACAGGCATGAAAGCTTTGCTTGTCTCTACTTTACTACATCCATTCCAATCCAGGAAAGAAGAGAACATAAAGGCATATTTACAACGACCAGTAGAGAGTAAAGAGAGAAGAAACCGATAGATCAATGAGACAAGTAAAGAAAGAGAAAGAGAGAGAGAGGAAAGTGAGAAGAGAAAGAAAGAGACAGGGGGAGATAGAGAAAAAGTAAGAAAGAAAAAGGGAGATCATGAAAGAATGAAAGCAAGAAGATATATGTATGTGTAGCTTTCATATATATCTATATATGCATATATATATATATATATATATATATATATATATATATATATATAGAAAGAGAGAGTGAGAAAGAAAGATAAGAAAAGAGAGAGTACATACATAGAGACAAACAAAAAAGACAGGAGGGGGAGAAAGAAAGAGAGAGAGAGGAAGCAAGAAAACGAAAGAGAGGGCAATCAAACAAAAATAAAAGAGAGAAAAAAAACAGACAGACATCTATGTACATATGTATGTTTGTTTACATCTATATATGCATATATATATGTAAACACACACACGCACACACACACACACACACACACACACACACACACACACACACACACGCACACACACACACACACACGCACACACACACACACACACACACACACACACACACACACACACACACACACACACACACACACACATATATATATATATATATATATATATATATATATATATATATATATATATATGTATGTATGTATATATGAATCAACACCCGGAAGATAAGACTACGGAAGGAACATGTAAATAAAGGCATTAGGCATATCACAGAGACATTGTACGTGGAGGTCTCTTTGGGGGAGTTGCTGCGTGTGTGTTTGCGTGTGGGGGGAGGGGGAAGGGGACTTTACTTATCTACCTGTCTATCGTTTTAAATGTCTTTCGTTCACCTTTTCTGGTTGTCTGTCTGGCTATAGATCAATCTATATGGAGAGAGAGGTGGGTAGAGAAGATTATATGTACGTATACGTATATATGTGTGTATATATGTGTGTGCATATATATAAATAAATAAATATATATATATATATATATATATATATATATATATATATATATATATATATATATATATATATATATATATGCCTGTAACATATTTGTATATATTCATACATTCAAACACGCACGTGTACATACACACACACATATATATGTGTGTGTACATATATATGATATGTATGCATGTATATGCATATATACACATATATACATACATTTATATTTATATGCATAAAGGGGAGTAGATAAAGTTACCCGAGAGACAGATCCATGCAAACAAAGAATCGAGACCAATAAACAGAAAAGAGATAAAGCAAATGACACACACAAAATCTCAAAACACAGAACACACATAAAAAAGGGACCGAGCAGCCGATAACCATTACGTGCTCCACGCTGGTGTCCTCAGTAACAAGGGATATATATATACAATTTTTCTAGCCTTACGGAAGTTAATAAGCATTGAAGGATCAGGAGAAAAACCCAAGATCATGTGTCGTTGCAGACAAGGTCTGTGTAAGTATAAAGACTTTAGTTACATTCATGTTTTGCAGAATGTAGCTGGCATGGGAGGGGGTGGAGAATGCATAAGGCAGAGTGAGAGTGGAGGGAAAGAGAGAGATAGGGAAGGAGGAGAGGAAGAGGAATAATGTAGAGTGAGGAAAGGAGAGTATAGGGAGAAGGAGGGGGAAGGGGAGAGTGAGGACGGAAAGGGAAAGAAGGGAAGGGGAATTGGGTAAAGAAGACGGAATGAAAGGAAGAGAAAAGGGGGAAGGGGAAGAGGGAAAGCAGGAAAAGGGGAGCAAAAGAGATAGGAGGTAGGAGGGAAGGGAAGGGAGAAGGGTTTGGTGCAGAGGAGGAAGACAGGTGAGGTCAAGGACATTCCGCAGAATGTGTGTTAATGTGTGTAAGAAAGAAAGAATGTGTGTATAAGTATGAGGAGGAAGAGGGAGGGGCGTGTTATTGAGAGATATACACTTATATACACACATATGTGTATATATATACATATTTTTTATCTATATATATGTATATATACATATACAGAACACACGCGTATATCTATATACATATTTATACATATGTCTGTATGTATATACATACATACATATCTATTGCTGTATGTATATATATAATCATATACTTATGTATACCTGTATACACACACTTATGTATGTATATGTATATATCTGTATATACGTATGTACATATATATATATATATATATATATATATATATATATATATACAAATTTATATATGTGTACATATATATGTGTATACATACATATATATATATATATATATATATATATATATATATATATATATATATATATATGCGTATACACACACACACACCACACACACACACACACACACACACACACACACACACACACACACACACACATATATATATATATATATATATATATATATATATATATATATATATATATATATATACATGTACATATATATGTACACATATATGTATATATGTGTATATATATACATATATATATATATATATATATATATATATATATATATATATATGAGAGAGAGAAACAGACACAAATAGAAACAAATAGAGAAAGGGAAATAGAGGGAGAGAGAGAGAGCAGTAAGTCGGACAGAGAAAAGTAAACAAGGGAGAAAATTAAGAAGAAAGAAAGGGTGAAAGAGAGAGAAAAAGAGAGAGAGAACGGGGAGTGGGGAGGGAGAGTGAGCTTGGGAGGGTGAGCCCACCTGTATTTAACGGCCCCTTCGAGAGCGAGCCACCGCAGTCACTTACTTGGGTGAGCTTTACAAGGAAGCCTTTCCGAGCTCAAACCTCCCAGGGCATCCGCGGTCCCAAAACTTTCTTCAGACAGACAGACTCGATCGAGACCATACGTACGTCTTTTGTTTTTTGTTTTTCGTGTATGAATGAGGCTTTTAATCATTTATATGTGCATTTGTTTATTTGTACATGCATGTCTTTATCCAGACAAACAGAGACGCTCATACGTTATTACTTTTCTTGTATTCTTATAGTGAGCCATCTCATTGTAATTGTTTTAATCTTGATTATTCATCTGTATTTGCTTCGTTTTGTAACTTTTTAATTTTTATCTTGATTATTCATTTGTGTATTTCCATTAATTTATTGCGTTTAGTATACAGTTGTGTGTCCGGTTAGGATATACGATTGGATCTAGTGATAAAAGTGATTTACTTTAAGAATTTTGTTGCATTCAGAAAATAGATTAATAACCGTGATATAATGTGAACTTTGTGTTTGAATGATAATTTGAAGTTTTTAAAAGTGGCAGTACACTTCATTTTTATATTAAATAGAGTGAATTCCGTTGATCTGATCTATAGTGAGTCGGTGGTTTGAGTTAAAGGCAGACCTACAGAAGAAATGATTAGGCTTACATAATAAAATGTCAATGCAAGTGAAAATGTGGATGCATAAGAATCAGCAATCACGCTATGCCACTTGCTTATCTTATTTTATTATTATTATTATTTTTTAATGGTTGAGAAAGAAATGAGAGATATATTGTGTATATAATGATGTCTATTTGTACCGAAATGAGCTATATCTACTTTTCATGAGTTGTGGCTATTTTGTAAGCGAATTCATCTATTGGTGGAATTGGTATAGAACTTTAAAATGAGGTTATTTAATGATGCTTCTGTTTGCTGCTCTCTTTGTGCTCTGACATAAACAGACAAACAGTTAAAGTTCCCGTTAGAAAAGAGGTAACATAGAAAACGAGAATTACACATTTTGCAGTTCATTCGTAGTAATTGCATACACTCGCAAACATTAATACGCACACACACATACAGAAATGCAGAAACAACTATTCAAATAGGATTACTGAGAAAAATAGAGAAATTATTAATAGAAATAAGAATTTGTAAAGTGATTTGAATTACTCAGATTTGATTGCCTCCGCAGGTCACGATGTTGGTGCTTTGTTTATGTTTTGGTAAGTTAACCGAGCTGTTTCGCATATCTTGATTATAATGAATGTGAATATGAAGAACTACATAATTTTGAATATGTTTTTGTTCCCGTTTTATGAATTTCCCCCCATATTTCCCTCTCTCAGCTCTTGAGGCTTTCCTCCTTGGGAAATCTCTAAGTTTTGAAGTCTGATGAAAAACAATGTGTAAAGCAAGTTAGAGACATGTCTTTCATAAGATTATTCTGTTACAAAAACTGTTTTAGCTAAATTACGCTTAAACCTTATCATCACCTCCATAGCTGTGCCATAAATATATATAGTATATTTTTCTACTCATACACATGTATCTACTTATATATATATATACCTACACACACGTGCAAGGGCGGGTCCAGAGAATTTTCTGGTGGGGGACACAGGGGGTAACAACAATAAATGTGGGGGGGCCGCCCAAAAGTAACAAACATTAAGGCTGGCTACTTCAGTATTTATATTGTACAGTTATACATTGCTTATGTTTTCATCTTGCTTTTATTGGCCACATTAAATCTGCTGGATGTGATTTTACAAAGAAGTAGGCTAACACACACCACTATGACGTTTGCTGTACAGTTGGTCAGAAGTTGGTGATTCTAGCTCTGTACATTGAACATAGCAGTGTTCTGTGTAGGAATTAGTTTTAACTAAGCACCACTTAAATTCTTACAATTTAACGACTATATTCTAAAATAACATAACAAATATAATAAAAATGTAAAGTAGAATTTAAAAATAGGATAAAAATCTCAGTGTTTCTGTGCAGTTATCAGTTTTAAAAAGTCTGTGACTAGTAAAGTTACACGTGTCCATGCGCGGAACCGCGAAACCACTTCCTTCTTTTTCCAAAATAAATACCTTCTTGAGTTCTAAACATAGTCTCATCAAACAAGATTTCAGCTTTGCTTCCGTCTTAACGTGCAGCGTCGGGAAAGAACTTTACGCAATGATTGACATTACGACGTGCCAATGGCCATTAGGGGCACTCGGGATGGCCTATCAAATTGCAGGGGGGCGGGTGCCCCCCTGTCCCATCATGGAAGCCACGCCTCTGCACATGTGTATATTATCCAGTAGTTCCTTCCCCACTGCATCTTCCTCTATCCATTTCAGTTCATCTATTCCTCCTGCCTTCAGTCACCAAAGTCTAGGAAAATACTTGTCCAGACCTTGTTTCTGCCAACTCTCCTCCGTCGCCCCCTACCTTCAAGCCCCCTTCCGAGCAAGTGCGCCCTAATGCCTCAATGCTCCCTTGCTCTCCACAGCCCTTTTAGCTTCGTCCTCCGCCATTCCTGCTCCACGCAACAGAGGCCCGGCTGTGTCTCAGTTTGACTCGCAGGGGAGACAGCTCGCCGGCGAACAAGCAGGTTTCAGCGTAGCGGTTCCAGGCTTAGCTGCGTCCCCTCTCCAACAGCAGGCGCCGCAGTTCTCCCCACAGGTGCCTCCACAGCCCCTACCCGCAGTGGTGGAGTACAGATCTCCCTCCAACAGCCTGGAAAGCCTGCCAGTCAGCCAGCTCCTCAGGCACTCCCCGGTCAACTCTCAGCTTCTCAGTGTGAAGACTTCCTTGACAGGCATCATGAGTCGACTTCCGGACAACGCCACCCTCCTCAGGCCCAACATCAAGGACACGTTCTCGTGCAGTGGAAGGGTAAGAGTCCTGCTTCAGAGGAAGGGGACAGCACTGAGGCTTTTGAGCCACTCTCTATACAGATAGATGAATTGAAGCCTATAGATATCAATGTATTATATATATACTGCCAGTCTGTCCATCTCTTTCTGCTTTACTAGTTGATTAGCTCTTCAATTATTTAAGTGATTTATTATTATCATGATAGTCTGTTCATTATCATTTCCGTGGCTTTTACATAGTCATCTCTGTGGTGTGCAGGTAGACAGGGGTAGGCGGCCTGCTTAAGCCCAGATTCCGTTCATGTCAATCCTCTCCTGTAAGCCACCTTCGGCCACACATAAGAAACATTTTTCAATGTAATTTCAATTCAACTTTCTTGGAAAGGCGTATCCATGTTTACTCAAAACGTTATTATTGGTGATATACAAACGTTTAACAAAATTCAAAGGCGATCACAAACGATACCTCTTCATTGGCTCGAAAAATCGCAGGATCTAGCTCGCCTACGTTGAAAGATGGCACCAGGACTTGATTCAAGCTCAAATAAAGGAAATAGAATCTCGGTTTCAGGCACGTCAATAAGAGACTAAATAAAAAAAATGCAGAAACAATCATACGAGAGCATTTCAACACTTCGTTATTTACTAAAGTTCGAGGCAGTATTCGTTAAGCGGGACCAGTAGTTGCTTTGTCTGAAACCAACGCCTGCTGACCAGCTTCCGTGGTGCTCCCAAAATGCTTCGTCAGATGTTTCTGTGCTTTGGGGAAGGAAAGGCGATGAATCCAAGTCAGAGCTTCGAAGGATGATCCACCAACTTGATCGTTTATTATGGTTTTCAAAACTAACGTATGGGTATGATGAGTCATTGCTGTGGTGTATTTGGAGACTCCCGGTTCTAAGAGTCCACCAAGTTACTTCTATGTTAAATTTTAAGTTAAAGTTCCTTGGAGTAACTATCGTTCGTGGAGGGAACGATGTGACCCGAGGGATTGCAGTGGGAGTGGAACACTTTCAGATGCAAACGTCCACCTGTCGAACTGATGCCTGGCCTTTGGATCGATGCTGAGACACCATGTTTCTTCATGGCACAATATCAAAAGTACCCATTAACTCTCACCACCGTATTTGCTTAGCATGTCCTTGCTCCAGTCTCCCTTCTCTCTTATTTGCTCTGGCATCAACTTATGTGGTTTTCTGTAGGTGCAAGGCTTCGTGACACTGAAGGTAATCATTCAAGACAGCTATGGTTGCAGAGGAATCAGTCTAGAGACCGCCCACTATTTCTCAGTAATTCCTCTCTTCTGCCCCAGTGGTTTGGCAACTCCACAATGGTTTTCTAGTCTCCAAACCTCATTCTTGGATTTCAAAACAAAACAAAATGTGCGACGAGAGTGAACAGCGTCCTAAGAATTCACCCCATTATTAATCCCCTTTCCAGTTTTTCTGCCATGGGAGAAAGAAGCTGTATCGAGCAATACTCCGTGTGTGTATAAATCTATATATCAAACTGCATGCTTGATGATACACTAATTAATATTTCTACAAGATGTGTGATCTGTGCATTTGTATGTGACATGATGCACGGCAATGCCTATATTCATGTAACTACAAAATAAGCTTAGATACTTTTTAAAGAAAATTAATCAGTACAATTGCACAGGCTTATGGCTACTACGCTGATCCAGACAACGATTGTCAGATTTTCCACGTCTGCTTGCCTCTCCACTCGCTATACCCAATTCTTTACAAGACTCCAACTACGTACACCTTTTCGTTCATCTGCGGAAACCAGACCAGTTTTGACCAGGTGAGTGCGCAAGGATTTTGTACTTTGTCATTGTGTAATAATATTTGTTATTGCCATACTTAGTATCCATTAGATCCCTCGTACATTAGGTAGTTTTAACCATAATACAAAATATAATCATCTCTGTTTTAGTGGCACAATTTTACAAAAGATCTGATGGTTACAAGCTCAAACACTTCGATTTATACAATTTAGGCCGCTTTCACACCAAGGTGGCACGTGGCACGCCATTTGCAAAGGAACATCCGGGAATATATGGCACATTTCACACAGACGTGGCGTGGCACATCGCATGTTCCACGTGGGATGTGCGTGCCACGCCGCGCCACTTGTGTGTGAAAGGTTCCATATATTTCCGGATGTTCCTTTTCAAATGGCGCTCCAAGTGCCACCGTGACGCGAAAGCGGCCATATATTACTCAACTCACTTCCTGCCATGACCCACGCCTCTCCCTGCCTCCCACCCCAGGCGAGTATGGCCTGCGTTCACAAGGACGGCTTCGTCTGCGACAACCCGGAGATGTACTACTACCTCAACTACAACTTCTTCAGGAAGGTCAAGACGCCCGAGGGCGGGGAAAGGTGGGCTTGGATCAATGAAGATGTACCGAAAGGGTATGTGTACCAGCCCGATGTGCCGGAGCAGCCAGGTTCCGCAGGTGGTTCCGTGTCCGTGCCTGTGTCCGTACCCGTCTCTGTGCCCGTCTCCGTGCCCGTGTCCGTGCCTGTCGGGAGGAAATAGAAGGCCACGGTGGCATCGGGTTTCCTTTGGATGTGCAACCCGGATTCTTGTTACTGGAGTTTTCTTTTATATATATTTCTTTTCTTTTCTCTTCTTTTTTCGGGAAGAGTTCACAAGGTCCTGTGACTCTGGTGACGGGCATTATCTTCTCTTCGATTCTTCCTTCCGTTTTAGTTCCCCTTTTCCTTTTCGTTTCTCGTCGTTTTTCCAAGCAATGCATTCGTATTGCAAAAGGATCAACGGACTCGTATTGCATGCGCTACACTGCAGCCACTTGGAGGAAGCACGCCCTTGCCTCCAAGCGAGACCATCTGACGACGTGTGCAAGTTGCAAGCATATGTGCAATGTATATGTGCTCATACCGTTGTTTTTAGGGTATGTTTTGTTGTACACTTGTCATTTTGGTACTTTTGTAAATGCTTTGTTGCGGTCTGGGATTTTTTTTCTTGTTTTGTTGCTGTTGTTGTTATTCTTTGTCATGCATCTCTGTGATTTGTTCTCTTACTGTTGATTCAAATGCCAGTCTGTTTGGTTGTCGCTCGAGCAAGTGACAAGACTAATGCCATAGAACTTCCAATATTCAACAAACACCATTGTTTTCGAGAAATAAAGGAACGAAGTTTTGTTTTTCTTTTCTGTGGAACGACTTTCACAATTAAACAAATGAATAATATTTCTGAATATAATTTTAGTGATAGTGATTACCCTAGAGTGATTATGATGAGTGATGGCGATGGTGATACCAGTAAATATGATGATAAGAGTTATAACAACTGTAGAGATTATACAAGTAATGGTGACGGTGATGGTGAACATAGACACAAAGAAGATTGTTTCTTAGAGCATTAAACCAATACAAAAAGTAAAATAAAATGTAAAAAAGCCATTACACATTTCTTTCTTAGTAGTAATTAATCTGAAAGTATAAGAGACAAAGATTTTTATATTTAATTTATAGTCACCATGACAGGCATGAAAGCTTTGCTTGTCTCTACTTTACTACATCCATTCCAATCCAGGAAAGAAGAGAACATAAAGGCATATTTACAACGACCAGTAGAGAGTAAAGAGAGAAGAAACCGATAGATTGCGGAGACAAGTAAAGAAAGAGAAAGAGAGAGAGAGGAAAGTGAGAAGAGAAAGAAAGAGACAGGGGGAGATAGAGAAAAAGCAAGAAAGAAAAAGGGAGATCATGAAAGAATGAACGCAAGAAGATATATGTATGTGTAGCTTTCATATATATCTATATATGCATATATATATATATATATATATATATATATATTTAGAAAGAGAGAGAGAGAGTGAGAAAGAAAGATAAGAAAAGAGAGAGTACATACATAGAGACAAACAAAAAAGACATGAGGGGGAGAAAGAAAGAGAGAGAGAGAGAAAGCAAGAAAACGAAAGACAGGGCAATCAAACAAAAATAAAAGAGAGAGAAAAAAACAGACAGACATCTATGTACATATGTATGTTTGTTTACATCTATATATGCATATATATGTGTAAACACACACACGCACACACACACGCACACACACACACACACACACACACACACACACACACACACACACACACACACACACACACACACACACACACACACACACACACACACACACACACATATATATATATATGTATATATATATATATATATATATATATATATATATATATATATATATATATATATATATATATATATATATATATATATATGTATGTATATATGAATCAACACCCGGAAGATAAGACTACGGAAGGAACATGTAAATAAAGGCATTAGGCATATCACAGAGACATTGTACGTGGAGGTCTCTCTGGGGGAGTTGCTGCGTGTGTGTTTGCGTGAGGGGGAGGGGGAAGGGGATTTTACTTATCTACCTGTCTATCGTTTTAAATGTCTTTCGTTCACCTTTTCTGGTTGTCTGTCTGGCTATAGATCAATCTATATGGAGAGAGAGGTGGGTAGGGGAAGATTATATGTACGTATACGTATATATGTGTGTATATGTGTGTGTGTGCATATATATAAATAAAGATATATATATATATATATATATATATATATATATATATATATATATATGTACACACACACACATACCTGTAACATATTTGTATATATACATACATTCAAATACGCACGTGTACATACACACACATATATATGTGTGTGTACATATATATAATATGTATGCATATATATGCATATATATACACATATATACATACATTTATATATGTATAAAGGGGGGTAGATAAAGTTACTCGAGAGACAGAGATCCATGCAAACAAACAAAGAATCGAGACCAATAAACAGAAAAGAGATTGAGCGAATGACACACACAAAATCTCAAAACATACAGAACACACAAAAAAGGGACCGAGCAGCCGATAACCATTACGTGTTCCAGGCTGGTGTCCTGAGTAACAGGGAATGATATATATACAATTCATCTTGCCCTATGGAAGTTGTCAAGCATTGAAGGATCAGGAGAAAAACCCAAGATCGTGTGCCGTTGCAGACAAGGTCTGTGTAAGTATATAAACCTTAGTTGCATACCTGTTGTGCAGAATGTGACTGGCATGGGGGTGTGTGGAGGATGGATAAGGGAGAGGGAGAGTGGAGGGAAAGAGAGAGATAGGGAAGGAGGAGAGGAAGAGGAATAATGTAGAGTGAGGAAAGAAGAGTATAGGGAGAAGGAGGGAGAAGGGGAGAGTGAGGACGGAAAGGGAAAGAAGGGAAGGGGAATTGGGTAAAGAAGACGGAATAAAAAAGGAAGAGAAAGGGGGGAAGGGGAAGAGGGAAAGAAGGAAAAGGGGAGCAAAAGAGAGAGGAGGTAGGAGGAAGGGAAGGGAGAAGGGTTTGGTGCAGAGAAGGAGAAAGACAGGTGAGGTCAAGGACATTCCGCAGAATGTGTGTTAATGTGTGTAAGAAAGAAAAAATGTGTGTATGAGGAAGAGGGAGGGGCGTGTTATTGAGAGAGAGTACAGTTATATACACACAGATGTATATATTTATATACATATATATATATATATACATATACATATTTTTATCTATATATATGTATATATACATATACAAAACACACGCGTATATCTATATACATATATATACATATGTCTGTATGTATATACATACATATATATTGCTGTATGTATGTATATAATTATATATGTATGTAAACATGTATACACACACACGTGTGTATGCAAATGTATATATCTGTATATACGTATATACATATATATATATATATATATATATATATATATATATACATATTTATGTGTGTACATATATATATGTGTGTATACATATATATGTATATAGATATAGATATAGATATATGCGTATACACACACACACACACACACACACACACACACACACACACACACACACACACACACATATATATATATATATATATATATATATATATATATATATATACATGTACATATATATGTACACATATATGTATATATGTGTATATATATACATATATATGTATATATATATATATATAAATATATATATATATATATATATATATATATATATATATATATATATATATATACATATGAGAGAGAGAAACAGACACAAATAGAGAAAGGGAAATAGAGGGAGAGAGAGAGAGCAGTAAGTCGGACAGAGAAAAGTAAACAAGGGAGAAAATTAAGAAGAAAGAGAGGGTGAAAGAGAGAGAAAAAGAGAGAGAGAACGGGGAGTGGGGAGGGAGAGTGAGCTTGGGAGGGTGAGCCCACCTGTATTTAACGGCCCCTTCGAGAGCGAGCCACCGCAGTCACTTACTTGGGTGAGCTTTACAAGGAAGCTTTTCCGAGCTCAAACCTCCCAGGGCATCCGCGGTCCCAAAACTTTCTTCAGACAGACTCGATCGAGACCATACGTACGTCTTTTGTTTTTGTTTTTCGTGTATGAATGAGGCTTTTAATCATTTATATGTGCATTTGTTTATTTGTACATGCATGCCTTTACCCAGACAAACAGAGACGCTCATACGTTATTACTTTTCTTGTTTTCTTATAGTGAGCCATCTCATTGTAACTGTTTTCATGTTGATTATTCATCTGTATTTGCTTCGTTTTGTAACTTTTTAATTTTTATCTTGATTATTCATTTGTGTATTTCCATTTTCTATCTATTAATTTATTGCGTTTAGTATACAATTGTGTGTCCGGTTAGAATATACGATTGGATCTAGTGATAAAAGTGATTTTCTTTAAGAATTTTGTTGCATTCAGAAAATAGATTAATAACCGTGATATAATGTGAACTGTGAGTTTGTATGATAATTTGAAGTTTTTAAAAGTGGCAGTACACTTCATTTTTATATCGAATAGAGTGAATTCCGTTGATCTGATCTATAGTGAGTCGGTGGTTTGAGTTAAAGGCAGACCTACAGAAGGAATGATTAGGCTTACATAATAAAATGTCGATGCAAGTGAAAATGTGAATGCATAAGAATCAGCAATCACGATATGCCACTTGCTTATCTTATTTTATTATTATTATTATTTTTTAATGGTTGAGAAAGAATTGAGAGATGATATATTGTGTATATAATGATGTCTATTTGTACCGAAATGAGCTATATCTACTTTTCATGAGTTGTGGCTATTTTGTAAGCGAATTCACCTATTGGTGGAATTGGTATAGAACTTTAAAATGAGGTTATTTAATGATGCTTCTGTTTGCTGCTCTCTTTGTGCTCTGACATAAACAGACAAACAGTTAAAGTTCCCGTTAGAAAAGAGGTAACATAGAAAACGAGAATTACACATTTTGCAGTTCATTCGTAGTAATTGCATACACTCGCAAACATTAATACGCACACACACATACATAAATACAGAAACAACTATTCAAATAGGATTACTGAGAAAAATAGAGAAATTATTATTAGAAATAAGAATTTGTAAAGTGATTTGAATTACTCAGATTTGATTGCCTCCGCAGGTCACGATGTTGGTGCTTTGTTTATGTTTTGGTAAGTTAACCGAGCTGTTTCGCATATCTTGCTTATATTGAATGTGAATATGAAGAACTGCATAATTTTGAATATGTTTCTGTTCCCGCTTTATGAATTTTCCCCCATATTTCCCTCTCTCAGCTCTTGAGGCTTTCCTCCTTGGGGAATCTCTAAGTTTTGAAGTTTGATGAAAAACAATGTGTAAAGCAAGTTAGAGACATGTCTTTCATAAGATTATTCTGTTACAAAAACTGTTTTAGCTAAATTACGCTTAAACCTTATCATCACCTCCATAGTTGTGCCATAAATATATATAGTATATTTTTCTACACATACACATGTATGTATTTATATATATACATACACACACGTGCAAGGGCGGGTCCAGAGAATTTTCTGGTGGGGGACACAGGGGGTAACAACAATAAATGTGGGGGGGGGGGCGCCTAAAAGTAACAAAAATTAAGGCTGGCTACTTCAGTATTTATATTGTACAGTTATACATTGTTTATGTTTTCATCTTGCTTTTATTGGCCACATTAAATCTGCTGGATGTGTTTTTACAAAGAAGTAGGCTAACACAGACCGCTATGACGTTTGCTGTACAGTTGGTCAGAAGTTGGTGATTCTAGCTCTGTACATTGAACATAGCAGTGTTCTGTGTAGGAATTAGTTTTAACTAAGCACCACTTAAATTCTTACAATTTAACGACTATATTCTAAAATAACATAACAAATATAATAAAAATGTAAAGTAGAATTTAAAAATAGGATAAAAATCTCAGTGTTTCTGTGCAGTTATCAGTTTTAAAAAGTCTGTGACTAGTAAAGTTACACGTGTTCATGCGCGGAGCCGCGAAACCACTTCCTTCTTTTTCCAAAATAAAAACCTTCATGAGTTCTAAACATAGTCTCATCAAACAAGATTTCAGCTTTGCTTCCGTCTTAACGTGCAGCGTCGGGAAAGAACTTTACGCAATGATTGTCATTACGACGTGCCAATGGCCATTAGGGGCACTCGGGATGGCCTATCAGATTGCAGGGGGGCGGGTGCCCCCCTGTCCCATCATGGAAGCCACGCCTCTGCACATGTGTATATTATCCAGTAGTTCCTTCCCCACTGCATCTTCCTCTATCCATTTCAGTTCATCTATTCCTCCTGCCTTCAGTCACCAAAGTCTAGGAAAGTACTTGTCCAGACCTTGTTTCTGCCAACTCTCCTCCGTCGACCCCTACCTTCAAGCCCCCTTCCGAGCAAGTGCGCCCTAATGCCTCAATGCTCCCTTGCTCTCCACAGCCCTTTTAGCTTCGTCCTCCGCCATTCCTGCTCCACGCAATAGAGGCCCGGCTGTGTCTCAGTTTGACTCGCAGGGGAGACAGCTCGCCGGCGAACAAGCAGGTTTCAGCGTAGCGGTTCCAGGCTTGGCTGCGTCCCCTCTCCAACAGCAGGCGCCGCAGTTCTCCCCACAGGTGCCTCCACAGCCCCTACCCGCAGTGGTGGAGTACAGGTCTCCCTCCAACAGCCTGGAAAGCCTGCCAGTCAGCCAGCTCCTCAGGCACTCCCCGGTCAACTCTCAGCTTCTCAGTGTGAAGACTTCCTTGACAGGCATCATGAGTCGACTTCCGGACAACGCCACCCTCCTCAGGCCCAACATCAAGGACACGTTCTCGTGCAGTGGAAGGGTAAGAGTCCTGCTTCAGAGGAAGGGGACAGCACTGAGGCTTTTGAGCCACTCTCTATACAGATAGATGAATTGAAGCCTATAGATATCAATGTATTATATATATACTGCCAGTCTGTCCATCTCTTTCTGCTTTACTAGTTGATTAGCTCTTCAATTATTTAAGTGATTTATTATTATCATGATAGTCTTTTCATTATCATTTCCGTGACTTTTACATAGTCATCTCTGTGGTGTGCAGGTAGACAGGGGTAGGCGGCCTGCTTAAGCCCAGATTCCGTTCATGTCAATCCTCTCCTGTAAGCCACCTTCGGCCACGCATAAACATTTTTCAATTTAATTTCAATTCAACTTTCTTGGAAAGGCGTATCCATGTTTACTCAAAACGTTATTATTGGTGATATACAAACGTTTAACAAAATTCAAAGACGATCACAAACGATATTTCTTCATTGGCTCGAAAAATCGCAGGATCTAGCTCGCCTACGTTGATTTGATTCAAGCTCAAATAAAGGAAATAGAATCTCGGTTTCAGGCACGTCAATAAGAGACTAAATAAAAAAAATGCAGAAACAATCATACGAGAGCATTTCAACACTTCGTTATTTACTAAAGTTCGAGGCAGTATTCGTTAAGCGGGACCAGTAGTTGCTTTGTCTGAAACCAACGCCTGCTGACCAGCTTCCGTGGTGCTCCCAAAATGCTTCGTCAGATGTTTCTGTGCTTTGGGGAAGGAAAGGCGATGAATCCAAGTCAGAGCTTCGAAGGATGATCCACCAACTTGATCGTTTATTATGGTTTTCAAAACTAACGTATGGGTATGATGAGTCATTGCTGTGGTGTATTTGGAGACTCCCGGTTCTAAGAGTCCACCAAGTTACTTCTATGTTTAATTTTAAGAGTTAAAGTTCCTTGGAGTAACTATCGTTCGTGGAGGGAACGATGTGACCCGAGGGATTGCAGTGGGAGTGGAACACTTTCAGATGCAAACGTCCACCTGTCGAACTGATGCCTGGCCTTTGGATCGATGCTGAGACACCATGTTTCTTCATGGCACAATATCAAAAGTACCCATTAACTCTCACCACCGTATTTGCTTAGCATGTCCTTGCTCCAGTCTCCCTTCTCTCTTATTTGCTCTGGCATCAACTTATGTGGTCTTCTGTAGGTGCAAGGCTTCGTGACACTGAAGGTAATCATTCAAGACAGCTATGGTTGCAGAGGAATCAGTCTAGAGACCGCCCACTATTTCTCAGTAATTCCTCTCTTCTGCCCCAGTGGTTTGGCAACTCCACAATGGTTTTCTAGTCTCCAAACCTCGTTCTTGGATTTCAAAACAAAACAAAATGTGCGACGAGAGTGAACAGCGTCCTAAGAATTCACTCCATGATTAATCCCCTTTCCAGTTTTTCTGCCATGGGAGAAAGAAGCTTTAGTGAGCAATACTCCGTGTGTGTATAAATCTATATATCAAACTTCATGCTTGATGATACACTAATTAATATTTCTACAAGATGTGTGATCTGTGCATTTGTATGTGACATGATGCACGGCAATGCCTATATTCATGTAACTATAAAATAAGCTTAGATACTTTTTAAAGAAAATTAATCAGTACAATTGCACAGGCTTATGGCTACTACGCTGATCCAGACAACGATTGTCAGATTTTCCACGTCTGCTTGCCTCTCCACTCGCTATACCCAACCCTTTACAAGACTCCAACTACGTACACCTTTTCGTTCATCTGCGGAAACCAGACCAGTTTTGACCAGGTGAGTGCGCAAGGATTTTGTACTTTGTCATTGTGTAATAATACTTGTTATTGCCATACTTAGTATGCATTAGATCCCTCGTACATTAGGTAGTTTTAACCATAATACAAAATATAATCATCTCTGTTTTAGTGGCACAATTTTACAAAAGATCTGATGGTTACAAGCTCAAGCACTTCGATTTATCCAATTTAGGCCGCTTTCACACCAAGGTGGCACGTGGCATGCCATTTGCAAAGGAACATCCGGGAATATATGGCACATTTCACACAGACGTGGCGTGGCACATCGCATGTTCCACGTGGGATGTGCGTGCCACGCCGCGCCACTTGTGTGTGAAAGGTTCCATATATTTCCGGATGTTCCTTTTCAAATGGCGCTCCAAGTGCCACCGTGACGCGAAAGCGGCCATATATTACTCAACTCACTTCCTGCCATGACCCACGCCTCTCCCTGCCTCCCACCCCAGGCGAGTATGGCCTGCGTTCACAAGGACGGCTTCGTCTGCGACAACCCGGAGATGTACTACTACCTCAACTACAACTTCTTCAGGAAGGTCAAGACGCCCGAGGGCGGGGAAAGGTGGGCTTGGATCAATGAAGATGTACCGAAAGGGTATGTGTACCAGCCTGTAGTGCCGAAGCAGCCAGGTTCCGCAGGTGGTTCCGTGTCCGTGCCTGTGTCCGTACCCGTCTCTGTGCCCGTCTCCGTGCCCGTGTCCGTGCCCGTCGGGAGGAAATAGAAGGCCACGGTGGCATCGGGTTTCCTTTGGATGTGCAACCCGGATTCTTGTTACTGGAGTTTTCTTTTATATATATTTCTTTTCTTTTCTCTTCTTTTTTCGGGAAGAGTTCACAAGGTCCTGTGACTCTGGTGACGGGCATTATCTTCTCTTCGATTCTTCCTTCCGTTGTAGTTCCCCTTTTCCTTTTCGTTTCTCGTCGTTTTTCCAAGCAATGCATTCGTATTGCAAAAGGATCAACGGACTCGTATTGCATGCGCTACACTGCAGCCACTTGGAGGAAGCACGCCCTAGCCTCCAAGCGAGACCATCTGACGACGTGTGCAAGTTGCAAGCATATGTGCAATGTATATGTGCTCATACCGTTGTTTTTAGGGTATGTTTTGTTGTACACTTGTCATTTTGGTACTTTTGTAAATGCTTTGTTGCGGTCTGGGATTTTTTCTATTTTGTTTTTGCTTATGTTTTTGTTGTTATTCTTTGTCCTGCATCTCTGTGATTTGTTTTCTTGTTTATTCAAATGCCAATCTGGTAATCGCACGAGCAAGTGACAAGACTAATGCCATAAAAGAAAATGGATGTTTGACAGACATCAGTATTTTCGAAAAATAAAAGAAAGGACGAAATCTTGTTTTACTTTTCTGTTAAAAGATCTTCACAAAAATATCATGCAATATTTATACATATTGTGAGGGGTGTGTAAGGAGAGAACACTCCTTTAACATATAAGGGTTAATTCCAGGAACGAGTCACTATATAAAAATATATTATAAATCAACATCTATGTGCACAAGATATAAACAATATAAATAACACGAGAAATATACATGATAACACAAATATGTAAAGGTACAGTTCAAGAAGAAACACGGATATGTCAACACAATCACAACACTCAAACAGATGCCACAGAGAGGAAGGTCACGAGCTTATCAGGTCTTGTCTCTCAGGTCTTATCCAGATGTCGGTAGTTGCCAAGTACACTTCCCAGCAACCGTTGACGATATCCAACCTCTCCCAATTACCAACTAATCTAAGGGAAAGGTATAGGCCAATTATTTTTTAAAGGTCGCTATGGCACACATTTTTCATAATTATTTCCCTCGCCTCTTCCCCTATCCGCTATCTTCTCTTTTATTTTTCATTCTTCTTTTCTCTTTCCCAATTCTTTTACGCCAATATATACCGTGCTGTACAACCATGAAAACTTATGAAACAAAAAATAGAATAAAAAGAAACACAAACGGGCTGAAGACGATCAATGATGAGTAACGACAGAAGAAAAGACAGATTAATGATAAGAAATATAAAGGTAAAATAGTAAGCCAAGGCCACTCCCGTACGATAACTTCCGAACGACGTCACGTAAACAAAAGGTGCATCGTCTGCTAGGAGTGACTCTGTCTCCCTCTCTCTCTCGCCTCCTTTCCCCTGTATCTCTCATTATCCCATCCCCTGTGACGTCCGTGGAGAAAAAAGAGACAAGAATTCTTAGAGATGGGGATGTCACGGATATTACAAGGGATTATGAGGTACAGGGAGACGTACAGAGCAGGAATGGTGAAGCAATTTGAGATTGTCCGTGATGATCCGCATGTAAGTTTTGTTCATTGTTTATGTATTAATTTTCCACTGGTCCATCTTCGAACTTCCTTTGTGACTCAAGTTTATTTTCCCGTTCTTCCACAACTTGACATTAACTTACTTTAAAGTCGTCTTGCTCGAAGTCCACTGTTAGAAGGTAATTAGAACTGATACCGTTATTCCACCAATTCTGTTTCCTTGAAGCTCAAGGCTACTGATACACCACGCTCAGATACAACAGTTTTCTTTTCTTTTCTAGCATGAGCGAAAAGTATATGTGATTTTAGGATTCTTGAATACTATTAGTAGATAAATATTTAATGAACAGATGACTGAATGAATAACAAGTTAATTCATAGAAAATTTATATATATGTATATATATATATATAATTATTTATTTATTTATAAATATAGATATATAAATGGATATATATATATATATTTATTTATTTATTTATTTATTTATTTTTATATAGATATGTTATATATATGTTATATGTGTGTGTGTGTGTGTGTGTGTGTGTGTGTGTGTGTGTGTGTGTGTGTGTGTGTGTGTGTGTGTGTGTGTGTGTGTGTGTGTGTGTGTGTGTGTGTGCGCATACATACATACATACATATATATAGGACATATACACACAACATTCATATATGTGTACATATAATCCATACTGTATCCATGTGGTCAGACACATGCCCACACAAACATTTACATTTACTGATACACTCACAGTTATATATAGTCACACACATACATGCACATACAAACGTGTATGCACACACGCACAAGCATGCATGCTCTCACCCCCCCCCCCTCCCATGAAAACTCACATCAGATATATATATATATATATATATATATATATATATATATATATATATATATATATATATATATATATATGAAATAATTATCTCAATATTGTCTGTATGTTCAATATGTCTTTACAGCCAAAAGCAGTATTTTTCTCCTGCATGGACAGCAGAATGTTGCCTACAAGGTTTACTCAAACCAATGTTGGAGACATGTTTATTGGTAAATGATATTATGTTGTTTATCATGATTATCTGGCAGTTTGAGA
>NC_091576.1:17258921-17261421 GCF_042767895.1 Penaeus vannamei
TTGGTTATTTCTTACATATATTATTTTTAAAAACAAAATGGCAAGTTTAACCCAGGGTCCTCAGACATCCATTAAGTTGCCTTATTTTGTTATTTATGAATAACCTTGATTTTTTCAGTTTCATGTTACAATATTGTTCAAAATTATTGACACTGCTCCCATTTCACGCTGTTGGGTATTCTATACTCCTTTCCCTTTTTTCTGTGTTACAGTATACTGCAAGCTTTGAAATGTTCATGTTATTTCTTCTTTGGGGAAATCAAACTGCAAAAAAATATGGGGGGAAATTTCTTTGCAATCAGGAATAACATTCATGCACATTTAATAGGTAAATTTTTCTTGCTTTATGAATAAATAAATAAATTTTAATATCAAGGTATGTTTATCAGTAGTGTGCAGAGGGGGAGGGTGAAGGGGTGGTGACCCCGAGCATCCGAATGGGGGAGGAGACATCCAATCAGAGAGGGAAATGTTTTTATAATTCATATTTGAATCAAATAGAGTGTTTATTTCATTTTCATCAGTGTTTACATTTTCAAAATATCTTTGCTCATAATATTTCTCAGTACTAGCTCTTTATACTTGAGTCTTAGGCCCGTACTTTAAAAACCTTTCGCCAGGGCTGGCGAAGGGTTTCGCCGGGCGATCCGGAATTTCGTACTTTTAAAATCATGCCTGGCGAACGTTCGCCAGGGCTGGCGAAAGATCATATTGGAACAGCCTGGCGAAGAGAGCTGTTTGAATACCATTTTCTTGCTTTCAAATTATAAATTAGTAACATATTTGTGTATGATAGGATGTAGGAATCACATTGAAATTATAAAATATCTTAAAATCATAATTTGTTATGAAATAACGTATATACGTATTTTTTTCAAGACTTTTGATGTTCCAGTCGAGAGCTCAAGACAGCTGTATTCCTACCCCCCACCCCCGAGATGACTTATTTAGATTTAGGTTGTTGTTATTTTGGTTGTAAGGATAATGTTCTATTCACAAATGTTACCAGAAGTGTTTTTCATGGCGGCATGTTTACTTTTGGCTATAGAAACATAGCTGTAGTGCTCCACCGCCCTATAATGAGGCGTCTTTAATGATACCCTTGTAGGCCTACAGTACAATATCTTACATCAGTTAGGAATAGTAAAATAGTAATTTTTAAACTCTTGTTAAAGTATAAAGTTATATTTTGTATAAAAGTATAAGGTTGATATAGTATAGTATAAAGTACTTTTAAAACCTTTCGCCAATGCTGGCGTTCGCCTGGCGAAGCTTCGCCAGGCGAACCTCTGAGTGAGGGAGGCCTTACTTTTAAACTAAGGCAGGTGTTCGCCAGGCCTGGCGAACGAAAGGGATCGCCAGGCGCTAACATCTTGGATTCCTGATAAATCTAGCGCTTCGGCGAATGAAAAAAAAAAGAAAAAAAACGCGAGAAAAAGCAAAAGGTTTTAAAAGTACGGGCCATAAAGTTAACCTTGTTATAGTATAAAGTGTAGTATAGCATAAAGTATAAAGTTAATTTTGTTATAGTATAAAGATATTTTCAACTTCTTTGTTATAGCATAAAGTTAAATTTTAACTCCTTTGTTATAGTATAAAGTGAGACTATTGCGGAAACATTTTCGTCTTCTCTCGAGGTTAATAATTAAGTTTAGGTTATGTTATGTGCACTGCAGGTATAAACAAATTTGCGCTACATTTAGCGGGAATGCAAGATGTTAGCGCCTGGCGAACGTTGGGTTTAAAAGTAAGGCCTCCCTCACTCACAGGTTAAGGGCTTACCTGGATCTTGAGGTCCAAGGTTTTTCGTGTTTGTCATCGTGGATGATTTAAAGAGATTTGACACCCCCACGACGAACAAGACGATTGGCTCTTGGTGTAACTGCTTTGGGTGCAGTTACGCAATACCTGCTTTGGGCTAGTGCCTTTAATTACAGCCTTGATGTGCGAGTAATTAAAAGCACGACGCACAGTGGCAGCTGACGGTTTCGCTGCGAAGTGTTCGGCCGAACACATAAGGGCTCACGCCCGTTCGGCAGGGTTCCGACCCCGACCGGCCTTCCCAAATAGAGACTGTTAGCTACCCTGTGTGCTTCACCGATTTTGATACCATTTCCGACCTTTCATCGTCCAGTAAAATTAGCTCTGCTAGCCTCCCCTCTACCCATCATCCATCACCCTCGCTATGGCGTAACCCTATGGGTCACGTTATCAAATTAGCGTATTCTGGGGAGCCTATCTCTTGCGAGGAGGCTCTCCAGAATATCTTCATTATCACTGAGGTGGCAGTCACACACCTCTTTAAGGTCCATAATGGCTTCAAAGTGACAGTTGCCAAACCCGAACACCTGACCCCATTTCTTTCGGCCGACGGCCAAAGAAAGTTAAAAGACCACGGCTTCTCACCTGTTCCCTCCCCCGAGATGAAGGCTAAATGTACGATCGTGGCCAAAAAGATCGACAAGACGATCCCCCCACGATCGTGCGAGTCCATCTGCCA
>NC_091576.1:17269490-17289174 GCF_042767895.1 Penaeus vannamei
ATTGGGAGAGTATCGGTATGAAATATGATTGACTGATGAGCCCAAGGATTTATCGAGCATTGGGAGCATCAACTTCCCTAGAGATGGACATTGGCACAGCATTCATTGCGTGTAGGGATACAAGGATAAATGCATGCCAAACAAATATTGAGCTATCCATCTCGTTGGGAGTGAGTAGCATATCAGTGATGTTTTTTAGTGGTGATCTAGGCCAAGATATCATTTTAGCCACGAGGCCGGCAGTCACTTGTGTTCTGGACTGAAGAAACGGAATGATTCCATTCTTAGTAAGCAAGCCTGATGATTCTCACAGCGCAATTTGGAATTGTTTCCATGGACGAAATCTTGGGTTAGTAGGGCGAGGGCATTGTAGTAGAGATCTGGATGTAGAAGAGTCTCAGTGTTCTAAAGCCAACCCCAAGCTTGGATGAAGTTAACCTACCCATGACATGGAGGAGAAGCTTGGTGCGCGCGATGTCTGAGCTGTGTAGTCAGTGAAAGGTTTGCACTGAAGATACTAAGACATTTGTGTGAATTTACCCAATCCAAGGGGAGTTCACCTATGTTGAGTTTTGCTGAGCAATATGGTCTGTTTTGGAGGGCTTTTGATTTTTGACTGTTGATCTTGAGCCCAAGATTTCTGCAGGTTGTTTCAAGTAAATCTAGGAAAGCTTGGACATGAACATATCTATCTTTTCCGGTGGCAACAAGCTGTAGATCATCAGCATAGGCTAGATGTTTGCCATTAGGGAAGGGGAGTTCTACTAAACGATAAGGAGGTTGAATAGGCTGCCTTCAGGTGTTCCATTCTCAATGATGTGAAAAAATCAGAAGTGTGGCCCTGGAATTTTACTCGTGCCTTCCTGTTTGAAAGGTAGTCCCTGACCCATTGGAGGAGTTTGCCCATCACTTTCTTCTCAGCGTGTATGCAGCAGCATCATGGTTCGCGAGCTTGAAGGCTTTTTCCAGGTCGAGGGCAACGATCGTTGCCATCTGTTAAGGAAAGGAAGGTGGCGATATTTGCTGTGTCTGTCCCTTTTTCATAAGCAGAATTCTGTGGGCGGAGAGATGGTTTGATGTGTTGTAATCGATGGAGCACAGTTACCGATGCAGGAGAGAAGGGAGATAGGGCAGAAGGCATTGGTGCTGTCTCGCTTGGGTATGGGTTGGATGTTGACAGTCTAGTGGTAGGGCTCTTTGATGATACGAGGCATTGAACAGTCTGAGCAGGGCTAGTTTGCTTGATGGGCTTAAGTGGTGGAGCACGGAATAAGGGATTTTATCTACACCTGGGACTGCGTCTCGTAGTTTTTGTTGCCCTGGTGAGTTCAGCTAAAGTGAAAGCTGTGTTACTCTGGGCAGGAGTGTCTATCGCTGTTTGAATGCGATGCTGTCGGAAATGTTTGAGTTTCTGCAGCTTCCTTGAAATAGATTCCGGCACTTGTGAGGATGAGCATCGTGTGGCAAAAGATCTGGGATTAGAATGTGGTGCAGGCTCTGAGCTTTTGGTCCCTGGATCTCGAGCCAGATGCTGGAGCTAAAGTACTCTTAAGCTGTGCCAGCTGTCTGGGAACAAGGGGAGCTAGCGGTCTAAGAGCAAGCTGTGAGGTGTCCGTGTCATCCAATCAGGTCTCGGCATTGCATCAAGAGGCGGCTGATGGTGAGGTGGAAGGACAAGGCTGTAGACTCATGTGACCTGACCTGGCAATTATGCAAAGCAGCAGGTTGCGGGGTCGTGCTGCTACAATACGTATAACACCATCAAACTCCTTATCATCTTCATTGCTATTTGATTCAGCAGGCAGCCACTCAGATCCTGAATCAGTCTCTGCCAAACGTTCACTGTTTTTGTTATTGGACCTTTGTTCAACTTGGGAATGTCATACTCACTATCTTGACTACTTTCGTCAGTGTGGTCCTTGTCTTCCTGGAGATCAGCAAGAGGTATGCCATTTTCACTCGTGTCATCAGGGATGCTTTCAAAATTGATTACTGCAACAGTATACCCACACATGACTTCAATACCCTTGTATATATCTGCAGGACAGTCCAGGTCACCAAGAGTGACATTTTCGGTCATTATTCTTCCATCGCACCAGACCATCAAGAGAGGGATCCATCTAATAGAGATGGAATGACACACTTGCTATCAAACTTTATGTAAAATGCTTAGAGACTATAAACTAACATGGTCCTACCCAAAAGATGAAAACGAGGGCTATTACACCTCAAAACAGAATTTAGTTTTATTGTTTTAACATTTATTGCATAATTTCAACTTGATTTGAACTACCTGTACCTCACCCTCTTTAAAAATGTAGTGTGGAACAAGGCCAAACATCATAAAGTAACACTCATCATCAAGGAACTAGTGCCGATGTGGGCGCATAGCCGCATCCACCCTTTGTTTCCACCTAAGGGTCCCTCATGACATGCCGTCAGGCAGGGACTTCGCCCATCTGGAGCTCCTAATCTGCCCAGGCCACGACTTCCTGGGTCGTCCTACAGGCCTCCTCCAACCAGGGCTGTCTCGAACAGACACACCTTGTTGGGCTGGATCATCCTAAGGAAAGCAAGCCAGGTGGCCGTATAACCTGAGTTGGCGGTCATGGATTGTGCAGGTAACAGGTCCTGTGTCAGTCTTATGGTGTAACCATTGGTTGGATACATGGTCCCGCCAATAGTACTCCATGATCTGGTGCAAGGACCTAATACAAAAGACATCAAGATGAGACTCCAATGTACAATATACTGTCCAGCTTTCACTACCATATTGCAAAACTGGCATTATCAGGGCCTTGAAAACATGTAACTTGGTCCTTCTGCACATGTATCGGCATCTCCAAATACTCCTGTCGAGAGAGTTCAAATATGTACCGACCGAACAGGTTCTAGCAAGTCCCCAAAGTCCTGGATCTTGGCCCACGAGACCTCTAGACCCAAAGGCTTCCCTTCATTACTAAAGGCATCTAGAGCCACCACTAGGGTTTCCAAAGACTCAGAATAGCAACATCAGCAAAGTCAAGGTCAATAACTTCGATATTGGTGAGAGTTTCCACTCCACAATGACTGACTAGTAGCTCTGCCCAATATCCAGTCCATGCAAGTGTTGAAGTGTTGGTGCAAGGACACAGCCTTGCCTCACTACTGAACTAACAGCACTTTCAGTACTAGTGCCCAGGCTTGCTATTACTCCAATAATCCTTGTCGTAATTTCTCTCAGTCTCAGGATCTCCCATAGTGATTCCCGATATACCGTATCGCACAGCTTCTTGGTTAATGTAGGCTGCAAGCAGCCCAAGCCTGAACTCACGACGGCGCTCTACAATGACTCGAAGCACAAGGATACAGTCTATTGTGGACTTACCAGGAGTGAATCAGGATTGCTACAGCTTATGATGCCCCAGTAGGTGGTCTCTGATACGTCTCAGAAATATGTGGTCAAGAACCTTGCCTGGTATACTGAACAGTGTGATGCCTCGGTGATTGCTGCAGTCCCATTGGTCCCCCCTTCCCCTTCCAGAGGGATGACCATACCCCTCAACAGGTCAGGGGGATCGGTATCGGACCGCCAAATGGGAGCAGGACTGTATGTAACCCCTGCACCATAGGTTCACCACTAGCCTTTAACAGTTCAGCTGGGATGCCGAAGATACCTGCTGCTTTACCACTCTTCAGCTTGGAGATTGGCCTCCTAACTTCAGTTAGGGAGGGTGGATCTTTACTAATGGGTGGGTCCGGCAACGGAATCTCGGCACTCCCCGCATCCAAGTTAAGAGTTGGGTGGGTCAACCTGGTACAACTGCTCAAACTACTCAACTCAGCACTCCGGCACTGCAACAGGATCTGAGACAATCTTGCCACTTACTAAACGAACTGCTGTCACTTGTGAAGAGGGCTTGGTATGCAGGACGAAGGTCATTTAATAAGAAATGGCCTTCTACCTCCTCTGTTCCTTGTCCCTTTTTAACAGTGACCAAGTTCTGCGAACCTGGGAACGGTGCAAATCCCGATCCCCTGTCAGACGAGATGCACGACAAGCATCTGTGGCTTCCAGTGTCTCCTTTGAGATCAAATTCTGTCTTGATCTCGGGCGTTCACTAATCGATTCTTGAGCTGCATCAAGCATTTTGTGCTTGAAGGTGTCCCACAGGAGACAGGGTCCGTTACATTGTCGAGCGCTGTGAAACGACCAGAGATGGCCTCACCAAATCCCCAGGAACTTTCCCCCTCCCTCATCCTGTCCAAATGAAACACCCTAGGGTGATCATTGGACCGCTGGAGAGTTTTGTAGTTGACCCGGAGGGTAGCCACCACCAATCTATGGTCAGTTCTGGAGGATCCTCCAAGTCCTAACGAGTATGTGGTCGATCTCCTTACCCGCATCAAAGTACCACATCCAACGATGTGAGTCTAGTACCAAGAGCCAGAAGTCCTCAATTTCTAGGACTTTGCAAAGTCCCGAAAAAGGAGGCTATTTTCGGTGCTGGTATCAGCTCCAGAACCATGGGGACTGATAGACGTCTCATAGCCAACTCGATCACCGCATTGAAGTCACCCAGAACAATACAAATATCTAGCCGGGGACAACTGACACGGATGCAAGTTTGGCGTAGAACATCTCTTTCACGTCGAGTTTTCAAAGATCGGTAGGAATGTACACAGCAATAAGAGATATGAAGCCCTATGCTAGCTTCAGTCTCAATATCATTACATGCTCATCAACTGTGGTAACCTCTACTACCAAGGGCGGGATTCTGCTGGAGATGGTTATGGTTACTCCCTGAAGGTGACCGTCGTTGCGGCCCAACCAGTAATATGTGTAGCCACCTACACTGATCGTGCCGTGCCAAGTCTTCTCATCTCCAAGAGAGCAGCCAAGCCTCTCCCATTAACCCCAGGGGGCTTTGTGATAAACAAACTATAACCTGATTCAGTGCGTAAGGTAAATATTGGATATAAAGATGGTTTTCTTACCATGGATATTTTCTTACTCATAACGAAATTGTTTTTTCAATATAAGGTGCAGAAAATGATGAATTTTAGAACAGTTCATGTCAGCAGTCTACTGAAGCTAGCTAAAGACATAGTCTTAAACCAAAAATGCAGCAAATTCATCATTACCCCGGTCAAATGGGATCATGTAGCAGATAGCAAACCTGATGACACATAAGTCACTTCGTGAAGGATAGCTTGCAAGCAACCCAGAAGCAAAAATATTTCACTAAGTAACCTATGTACTTAAGTCACCTCGTGAAAAACAGTTTCTCTGTCTCCTGGTGATTACTTTCATGGCAGACAGTCTTTCTTTGGTTCGGTCAGCCAGGTAATGGATATCCTTTTTGAAAGTGTGTGGCCTATCCATATCCCAAGATATTGGCAGTCCTTAGCCCATTCCACATCCATATCCTGGCCAGTGAGTTTTGTGTTTTTGACATTGGTTTTCAGAGCCATAGCTTTTGATTTTGCTGCTGAAGTCTTTAGACCCGTCCTGCAACACTCCAGACACAAGGTCCAGACAACGCTGGGCTCTTGTGAGGCAGTACTTGCCAAAGGAGATGATTGCCAGATCATCTGCATAAGAGATGATCTTACATCCCTCTGGCAGGTGAATGTTGAGTATGCTGGCTATGAGGGTATTGAAAAGAGCAGGACTGTGGTGTTTCATTTCCAAGTGGCATGTGCTGAGATAAGTGACCTTGAAATCTGACATTTGCTGTTCTGTTGTAGAAATAGTCAGCTATCCAGGCCAAGAGTCTACCTCTGATTCCCATGTGGATGAGGGTCTCTTAATTGGCAAGAGGACGTGCTAATTCAAAAGCCTTCTCCAGGTCTAGCAATGCAACCACAGAGGGAGTAGTACATATTGTGCTTAGGAGTGTGGCGATGCTGTGGCCTGTGCTCATACCCTTGGCGACCCCGTGCAGGTGTTCATGAGGGGTCCCATTTTCCATCGGAGCTGATTTAGTACCATGCTCTTGGCCCAGGCAGTTGAGAGAAATGGGTTGGTACCTGCCTGGTTCCTTTGGTTTTGGGATGAGAACTATTATAGCTTTTTTCCAGATCTTGGGTAGCGTGACAGTTTGCCAGGACTTGTTGATGAGCTGCAGAAATGAAAGCTATCCTGCGAGTCCTCAGTGTGAGATGATGGGGTAGGAGATCCTATCACAGTCCGGTGCTGATCCAGAACTGGTTTTATATGGTTTTCTTAGTTCCCCGAGGGATAAATAGCATTAGAGTCACCAGGTTGGAGTACCTTGTCTCTGATGAGAGCAAGCCTGTCTGGATTTTGCTGTTGTTTTTCCCTCAACTTAGGAGGCAGGCTGTTCCTGTTGATTCTGGCTTATAAATCGAGCACCAGCCTGTGTGCCTCTGATTGGGGGTTGATGCGTGCATCTCGAGGCTTGCCGGCTGGTAGCTTGACAGAAAGGATGATGAGGAATAAAATGGGAGGAGGAGGTTGAAAATGAGGAAGACTGTAGAGGATAAGGATATGGAGTGGAGGATGTTAAGAGAGAAAAAGGAATGTTTACTGAAAGTTGTGTAATGACCTAGATGGGGGACAGATTGGACTGAGATGAAAAGAACCTAATTTTTACACCAAAAAGGCTCAACTATCCTGCAATTTGATAATAAAATACATCATGTTTTGCTCTTTGAAGTATATTGTTGCATTCATTGCCATTTTCATTAAAAAAGTCAGATGTCAAATGAGAAAAAACATGCACGTTTTAAGGATAGAATTGATACAATTTTTGGCATTACAAAAAAGGATTTTGCTCATTTTATTCAGTAATACTCTGGTTATTAGGTAATGGTTACAGAAGAGGGAACATGAGCAAGATCTATACAAAGTATATAGACCTTAATAAACCTTGAACATGGGTAGGAGGAGGATGGATGGGCAGGGATGTAACTTTTTGGGGGGTTGACTAACCCCCCCAAACCGTGGAAAAACATTACTTTGCTGAAAAAATACTCCTTTTTGCAAGGCAAGGGCAGATAAAATTTGTCAGATGTCAAAACAAAGCTATAAAGTGTTGTCTGTTCTTATGAAAAAAAAACTTAAATAGGATATAAATATCCTTGAAAATTTGGAACTTGATTTAGTAAATTAATTGGCAGGGCAAACAGCTTTCAGAAGGGCAATTTCTTTACCCCCCCCCCCCCCCCTATGAAATAACGTTCTTGTGGATGGGTGGAGAGATGGACAGCACTAAAGTAAGAGAAAGACCTCGTCTACATGCTTCCTGTATGGCCTTAAGTAAAATGGGGCTAAGTTTGATTCTGAGAATATTATCTCTGACTAAAACTTGTAGGTAGAGCAGCCCCCATAAAATACATTATGGAAGTCACCACAATTTGGACACAGGCGTGATTGTATAGGGCAGTTTGATCGATAAGGTTGGGCGTAAAGAGGGCATCGGGCTGTGGAACGGCAGTTTGGTATGGTGGCCAAGACACCAACAATTTAGACATTGACGAAGGATGGGTAGACAAGGTTGATATGGTCAGATATAGAGAGATTCTTCGCCAATATAAACATCATGGGGGAGATCATGTATAAGGAAAGTAACCCTAGCAATAATGGTGGAGGAATAGTATACTAATACTGCACTAAAGTCAATGAAGCAGGCGAGTAAGTCTTCTCCACAGTCTAACCAATCCTTGAAGATAGGGCAGTCTGCCGGGGACATGGAGACAGTTCCGATACAAGTATTACGGGAGGAATGAGGCTGGGCATGGATGGGTTTGCCAATGAAGTTAGAGTAGATAATGCTTTAGCTTGGGATTCGGATGTAATGACCGTATACTTGAAATTGTCTAACACATTAGTTCTTAACACCATTTTCTCTTGCTAGAATCTTCACGATTGTAGTCCTTATCCTCTTGCGTTATTTTGGTATAACAGTTGTGGTATTATTCCTTGGTAAAGGATTTTGTGCTTCAAAGACTGGATTCCAGTTTCTTTCAGCATACGACCGCAATTGGGATGGCGGGGAAAATCGGGGGGGACGTGGAAGGAAACTTTGCCCACTTTTTTGGGAGACATTGCTGGAAGAGTTGTGTTGTTAGAGTAAGGGGCTGTAGGAGGGATCACACACACACACACACACAAAAAAAAAAAAAAACATGGCTGGGCTAAATAGAGTACTCAAAGGGGTTGTAGAGGCAAGGGTAGTAGAAGGACGGGGCCTTGTGGAAGAGGGAGTGGTGCTGAGTGTAATAGTACTGCCAAGAGGTGAACAACAAGGCTGAAGAGTAATAGTAAGGGAGGAGGGGTAGTAGATGAAGACTGTGGAGCTGGAGGTGAAGTGGGTGGATGACTGTACTAAGGTGACAGAAAGCACTGAGGAAGGGATAGTAGTAGTGTTCAGAGTCATGGTCAAAGAAGAGACTGGGGTCAGGGAATTGGTGGGGATATAAGACGAAAAATATGTTTCCCTATTCAAACAAAAATGGAAAGCTTAAATATAAGGTCAAACAAGCAGAGGGAGATCACTGTGTTGGGAGTGAGTAGGAGGAAGTGGTGTGGGGGGATTATGAGCAGTAGGAGGAAGGATATTGGTAGTAGTTGGAGTTGAAGAGGAGGGTTGTGTTGGGAGAGACTTGGAAGGGGTGGAGGAGGAGGATGGATATGGGCAGTCACTTCGTCTCGAACATATAGTTTTGAATATCTTCCACAGTTTCTGCAGTGGAGTTGGTTGGAGAGTTTTGTGGGACAAAGGTTTTCTTATGAGGAGGGAAAGAGCAGACTGATGTCTGAGGAATAAAGGCAAAGGTAGGTGGAGGTGAGTGTGTGGTAGGAGAAGGGGTGTGGCGTTTAGTCTGTCTGCTGCGGGGAGGGAGAGGGGACGGTGCTGGGGCTGTAGTTGGGATTAGAGCTGTAGTTGAGATTTGAGTGTCTGGGTTTAGAGTGGCAAAAGAGTTTGACTGGGGAAGGTAGGAGGTAGAAGTGGAAATGGGGAAGTAAGGTATAGGGGAGGGTGTAAGAACATCCTGGGTTGGAGGGGGAGAGACATTGCTAGAGTAAGGAGTATGAGAGAAACCTTGTCGGCGTGCTTCCTGTCTGGCTTCACGTAAAGTGAAGCCAGACAGGAAGCAGCCTCTATAACAGGGGCCGGCAGCCTTTTGAGCATAGCCTACCAGTTCATAATTAATGCTTTCTTATTGATAACCTTGCGTGCCAATTTTTTTACTGTATACCCGGATGTATTTTCCTGCCCATGCATAACATGAATGTAATATTTAAGTAGCATTTAGTAATCTTTGTAACAAAAAATATATTTTATAATTATAGATTTATATAGATTTATACCCACCGTATTCATATCTAGACACACTGTGCTTCAAACAACCCTTAGAGTGAACCGTTGTAAGCCTGCTGCGATGAGGAATGAGGGTATGCTGCATGTATGAAAACATCTGGATCACATCGGTATGTAGAACCAAATCCTGATAACAATGCCAATAATACTTTCTTCATGCAATTTAATTTATCAGATAGTGGTGTCCGGGAACTTAATATGGAGGCTGCATGATCATTCGCAGTAGATTACAATAATGCTCGATTTTAAAATTTAGCAGACCATAATAATGAGACACTTTCATTATTTTGCTTTTTGAACTTTTTTCTTTGCTCCTCTGAATCACATGTGCCATAGACAAGCGCTATGCGTGCCAAGTCAGGCACTAGTGCCAAAGGTTGCACACCTTTGCTCTATAAAATACATTATGGGGGCTGCCGCAGTTAGCACATGTGCGTGTTTGTGATGGGCAGTTTGATCGGTTATGACCGGGTTGGGCACATAGGGGGCATCGGTCTGCGGAACGGCAGTGTTTGGCAGGATGTCCAAAGCGGCAATAGTTTTGCCATTGACGGGGAGGAGGTTGGTATGGTCGAACAGGGAGGGATTGTCCACCAATATAGAAATTAAAAGGATGGTTAATGGTTAATGGTTAAAAAGCAAAATAAACCTGCAAGACATCTAAGGTCATATAGCACCATAGGAAAGGATATTAAGGGAGGGGTGAAGGGTGATAGTTGCTATGCGTCAACTATCTAAAGGGATCTTGAAAGGTTAAATATGGATTTGCTGTGTGAATGGGCTATGGTGGGTCTAGGTAAGGGAGTTTCACGTGTGCAACCAGAGGGAGTGGTAATGATAGAGGGGATGGAGGGAAGGAGAATGTACGTGTAGTTGGAGTTGAGGGGGGTCGGTTGTGTTGGGAGGGAGTAGGAGGAAGTGGTGCAGGGGGAATATGAGTAGTAGGAGGATGGATATCGGCAGTAGTTGGAGTTGAGGGGTTTCGGTTCTGTTGAGAAGGAGTAGGAGGGAGGGATGTAGGGGGGATATGAGTAGGAGGGGGATGGATATCGGCTGTCACTTCGAGTGTGGAGGGAGCACGAGTTGTGGAATTTTGTTTCAAGCATGTAGCTTTGAATATCTTCCATAGTTTCTGCAGTGGAGTTGGAGAGTTCTGTGAGACAAAGGGTCTCTTATGAGGAGGGGGAGAGGAGACTGGTGTCTGAGGAATAAAGGTAAAAGTAGGTGGAGGTGAGTGTGCGGTAGGGGAAGAAGAGGGGAACGTTTAGTCTGTCTGCTGCGGGTATTGCGGGGAGGGAGAGGGGGCGGTGTTGGGGCTGTAATTGAGATTAGAGTGTCTGGGTTTAGAGTGGCAAAAGAATATGTCTGGGGGAGGTAGAATGTATAAGTGGAAGTGTGGAAGTAGGTACAGGGGAGGGTGTAGGAACATCTTGGGGTGGAGGGGGAGGGGCAGAGTGAGCGACATTACTAGAGTAGGGAATATAAGAGAAACCTTGTCGGCGTGCTTCCTGTCTGGTCTCATGTAGAATGAGACCATTTTTGTATCTGAGAGTTGCTACCTCAGATACAAAAAGGATGATGTAAATAGGACAGCCTTTATAAAATACATTATGGGGGCCGCCACAGTTAGCACATGTGCGTGTATGTGCAGGGCAGTTTCATCGGTTATGACCGGGTTGGGCACATAGGGGGCATCAGTCTGTGGAGCGGCAGTGTTTGGCAGGATATCTAAAGCGCCAACAGTTTTGGGATTGGCGGGGAGGAGGTTGGTAAGGTTGAACAGGGAGGGATTGTCCACCAATGTAGATACGAAAGGGAAGGTCATGTGTACTGAAAGTAATCTTGGCAATGTTGGTGGGTTTCTTTCGATGACCTCTAGGAGGAATGGGGTAACACTGTACTGATATCACATCTCGGTGTTTGAGGCAACCGATTAAGTACTCTCCACAATCTGACCAATCGATATCCATAGGGCAGTTTACTGGGGAGATATAGAGACAGTTCCAGTATAAGTATTAAGAGTTGGATGAGGTTCTGCAGGAACGAGATTGCCAGAGAAATCAGTTAGGTTTGATCGTGCTATAGCTTCAGTTTCAGATGTAACTGTAACGAGACGGGAACGATGAGGTCGGGTACGGAAGGAGACTCTGCCGACTTGCTCTTGGAGACATTCAAAGAGAAGAGTGTTGCCTGAGTAAGGAGTAATGGGTAATGTGTAATGGTTAAAAGCAAAATAAATGTGCTAGACATCTAAGGTCATATAGCACTATATGAAGGTATAGTAAAAGGTGATGTCAGGTGATAGTTGCTATGCGTCAACTATCTAGAGTAATGTTGAAAGGTTGAAGATGGGTAAGGGGTTGATGAGTGAAAGGATTATGGTGGTTTAGGTAAGGGAATTAGATCAAGTGAATGATATTTATGCGTCTGAGCAAGGAGAACAGGTTGTCAAAGCAGAAGCTGCTGGATTCTGTAAGGATGTCTGATATGTTGGGAGGTCGGTGAAGGGAGGATATGTGTGGAAAAGCAGAGGTACGTGCTGTATTAAACCGTGGACAGGACAATAGAATGTGTGGAACTGAAAGGACATTACATAGAGGACATAGGGGCGGGTCAGAGCGTGACATTAGATAGGCGGGTGATGCCAATACGTAAGCGTGCGAGGGCTGTCCCCCAATGTCTGTTCCTGTGAAATGGAGCTGACAAGGGGATTGATCGAGTGCATAGATTTTATGAGGGTTAAAGAGTTACGGGAGTCAGTAAAAATAGTGAGAGAGTAAGAGGGGAGTGAGTATATGCGTCTTAAAGCAAAAAGGAGTGCATGCAGTTCTGTAGTAAGGACACTAGATTCAGGGAGGGTGTATTTGAAAGTGCGATTTGGGAAGGTCACTGCGAATCCAGCTCCTGAGGTGGATTGGGAACCGTCTGTGTAAACATGAATGCTGGAATGAATGGAGACATGGTCAAGGAAATGAGAGAAGGATAGAGGGGGTAGATGTTTAAGTCATCAACATATAGTGATGCCCGGGCTCCTGGTGGTAGGACTGAGACAGTCATTTACAGCAAGAAGGAATAAAGTGGCACTAAGTACACTTCCTTGTGGGACGCCTTTGAAGTGAGGAAAGGGTGATGTGGAAGAGGCAATTTTGACCAGGAAAGTACGTTTAGAAAGGAAAGATTTTATGAAGACACCCATGTTTCCACGTAAACCTAGGGAGGACAATTGTTGGAGGATACGGTATCGCCATGTGGTATCATATGCTTTTTCTAGATCAAAGAATGTGGCTAATACGGATTCATGGCGTGCAAATGCAGATGTAATATGTCTCGAAATGGGCAAGTGGGTCTGCTGTACTTCGGGCACGGCGGAAACCAAACTGGAAAGGAGAAAGGAGATTACGAGATTCAAGATAACATATTAGGCGGAAGGTAATCAGTCGTTCTAGTAGCTTGCACAAGCAGCTAGTTAGAGCAATGGGGCGGTAATCTTGGGGTAGGTTACCTGATTTATTGGGTTTTAAGAAAGGTAGGATAAGAGCTTTTGGCCAATGAGAAGGAAAATTTCCTGACGTCCATATGTGCTTGAAAATAGTTAAAAGGAAGTATAGATAGGAAGATGGGAGGTGTCGGAGCATAAGATAGTGAGGTCGGGTACGGAAGGAGACTCTGCCGACTTGCTCTTGGAGACATTCAAAGAGAAGAGTGTTGCCTGAGTAAGGAGTAATGGGTAATGTGTAATGGTTAAAAGCAAAATAAATGTGCTAGACATCTAAGGTCATATAGCACTATATGAAGGTATAGTAAAAGGTGATGTCAGGTGATAGTTGCTATGCGTCAACTATCTAGAGTAATGTTGAAAGGTTGAAGATGGGTAAGGGGTTGATGAGTGAAAGGATTATGGTGGTTTAGGTAAGGGAATTAGATCAAGTGAATGATATTTATGCGTCTGAGCAAGGAGAACAGGTTGTCAAAGCAGAAGCTGCTGGATTCTGTAAGGATGTCTGATATGTTGGGAGGTCGGTGAAGGGAGGATATGTGTGGAAAAGCAGAGGTACGTGCTGTATTAAACCGTGGACAGGACAATAGAATGTGTGGAACTGAAAGGACATTACATAGAGGACATAGGGGCGGGTCAGAGCGTGACATTAGATAGGAGGGTGATGCCAATACGTAAGCGTGCGAGGGCTGTCCCCCAATGTCTGTTCCTGTGAAATGGAGCTGACAAGGGGATTGATCGAGTGCATAGATTTTATGAGGGTTAAAGAGTTACGGGAGTCAGTAAAAATAGTGAGAGAGTAAGAGGGGAGTGAGTATATGCGTCTTAAAGCAAAAAGGAGTGCATGCAGTTCTGTAGTAAGGACACTAGATTCAGGGAGGGTGTATTTGAAAGTGCGATTTGGGAAGGTCACTGCGAATCCAGCTCCTGAGGTGGATTGGGAACCGTCTGTGTAAACATGAATGCTGGAATGAATGGAGACATGGTCAAGGAAATGAGAGAAGGATAGAGGGGGTAGATGTTTAAGTCATCAACATATAGTGATGCCCGGGCTCCTGGTGGTAGGACTGAGACAGTCATTTACAGCAAGAAGGAATAAAGTGGCACTAAGTACACTTCCTTGTGGGACGCCTTTGAAGTGAGGAAAGGGTGATGTGGAAGAGGCAATTTTGACCAGGAAAGTACGTTTAGAAAGGAAAGATTTTATGAAGACACCCATGTTTCCACGTAAACCTAGGGAGGACAATTGTTGGAGGATACGGTATCGCCATGTGGTATCATATGCTTTTTCTAGATCAAAGAATGTGGCTAATACGGATTCATGGCGTGCAAATGCAGATGTAATATGTCTCGAAATGGGCAAGTGGGTCTGCTGTACTTCGGGCACGGCGGAAACCAAACTGGAAAGGAGAAAGGAGATTACGAGATTCAAGATAACATATTAGGCGGAAGGTAATCAGTCGTTCTAGTAGCTTGCACAAGCAGCTAGTTAGAGCAATGGGGCGGTAATCTTGGGGTAGGTTACCTGATTTATTGGGTTTTAAGAAAGGTAGGATAAGAGCTTTTGGCCAATGAGAAGGAAAATTTCCTGACGTCCATATGTGCTTGAAAATAGTTAAAAGGAAGTATAGATAGGAAGATGGGAGGTGTCGGAGCATAAGATAGTGAATACCATCAAGGCCTTCATGAGTGTTGCGGCACGACTGTAGTGCAGCGTTGAGTTCAGTAGAGGAGAAAGGAGCATTATAGGACTCATCAGAGGGTAGGGTGAAGGTGATAGGGGTGCGTTCCTTAATGGCTTTAATGGAAGAAAAGTGTGGGGAAAGGTGAGAGCCACTACTGACCTGGCTGAAATAGTCGCCCACTTCATTAGCTACTTCAATAGGCTCAGAAATGAGAGTATCTTGAATATGGAGGACAGGTGCAGGATGGGGGGGATGTTTGCCTGATAATTTATGGATCCGTCGCCAAACAGCTGAAATAGATGTAGATGATGTAATTGAGGAAACATAATTTTGCCAGCTATTTGTTTTACTGTTTCTGATTGTACGACGAAGATGGGCAGATGCTCTTGTAAAGGAGATAAGGGCTGACAGTTGGTGAGGGGTGCCTCGTTTGTAGCAATAGCTGTTCCAGGCTGCTCGTTTTAAGCGAAGCGCTTTTGTGCAATCAGAATTCCACCATGGAACACATTTAGAGGTATAAGGTCTTGAAGTTAGAGGAATGGCTGTATAGGCATTTCAGGATCACGGTTGTAAAACAATGTAGCATATCTGAAATGGACGGTAAGGGGGATGGAGGGATAGGTATAGTAGAGAGTGAAGTGAAAGTATGCCAGTCAGCTCTATCAAAGCACCAGCGTGGAGGACTAGGAAGTGGTACATATGAAGTAGGAGAAAGGAGTATTGGGAAGTGGTCACTATAGGGGAAGTGGTCTAGAACTGACCAATGGAAATCTAAATGTAAAGTAGGAGAGCATAGAGAGAGGTCAAGGCATGAAAAGGATTGTGTGCGCATGTCAAAGTGTGTGGGGCGATCTGAATTAAGAATAATTAGGTTATCTGTGGAGAAGCGTTCTAGAGATCGGCCTCTGGAGTTGGTGGTAGAGTCACCCCACAGAGTGTGGCGGCAGCTGAAATCACCAACTACGAGGAAAAGTGGTTGGAGTTGGGAAATTGAAGTTTCAAAGACAACAAAGTCAATGGGATGGGATGGGGAGAAGTAGACTGAAATCACTGTGATCCAGCGGCGAAGAAAGATGCGAATAGCTGTGCACGGACAGTAGTTTGTATGGGAGGTATGACATAAGATGTTTTATGATGGATAAGTATAGACGAGACATAAAGGGAGTGTGGGGAAGAGATAAAATGGTAATTGGGAATTGGAATAGGAGCATGTGTGAGGAAAGTATCTTGGAGGCAGATAATAGATGGATTATAAGCAAGGATATGCCGTAGATCTGGTCTGTGAGAACGGAAACCGTGAATGAATATTCACGGTTTCCGTTCTCACAATGTAGGAGAGCTATATCTTCGTTATTTTATGAGTGAAAGCGTCGGTATGTGTTGGGAAATCTGGGGGGAAGGAGCTAGGGGGTGTAAAGGAGGGGTGTCAGGAGCTAGGGAATCTGGGGAAGGGCATTGTTATGACACGAGTGATTCCCGTGTGTATCCGGGAGGGAGTGGAAAGGATAGAGGGGATGGAGGTAGGGAGAATGTGCGTATATTTGGGGTTGAAGGGGGTGGGTTGTGTTGGGAGGGAGTAGGCGGAAGTTGTGTGGGGGGAGTATTAGTGGTAGGAGGATGGATATTGGAAGGATGGGGATGTGTTGTCTTGGGAGGGATTAGGAAGAAGGGGTGTAGGGGTGCTATGAGTAAGAGGGAGGATGGATATCGGTGGTGGACGGAATTGAGGGGGTTAGGTTGTGTTGAGAGGGTGTAGGGGGAATATTAGTAGGAGGGGTATGAATATCGGCAATCACTTCAAGTCTGGAGGGAGCATGAGTTATGGGATCTTGTGTCTCAAGCATATAGCTTTGAATGTCTTCCCTATTTTCTGCAGTGGAGTTGGTTGGAGAGTTTTGTGGGATAAAGGTTTTCTTATGTGGGGGGGAAGAGGAGACTGGTGTCTCAGGAATAAAGGTAAAGGTAGGTGGAGGTGAGTGTGCTGTAGGGGAAGAAGGGTTAGAACGTTTAGTCTGTCTACAGCGGGTACTGCGGGGAGAGGGAATGGTGTTGGGGCTGTAGTTGAGAGAGATTGGGGTGTCTGGAATTAGAGTGGCAAAAGAATTGGTCTGAGGGAGGTAGAATGTAGAAGTGGAAGTGGGGACATCTTGGGGTGGAAAGGGGAGGGGCATAGCGAGCGATGTTACTAGAGTATGGAGTATGAGAAAAACCGTGTCGACGTGTTTCCTGTCTGGCTTCACGTAAAGTGAGACCATTTTTGTATCTGAGAGTTGCTACCTCAGATTCAAACTTGTAAGTGGGACAGCCTCTATAAAACACATTATGCAGAGCAGTTTGATTGGCTAAGACCAGGTTGGGCACATATGGGGCATTGGTCTGTGGAACGGCAGTGTTTGGCAGGATGTCCAAAGCGCCAACAGTTTTGACATTGACGGGGAGGGGGTTGGTATGGTCGAACAGGGAGGGATTGTCCACCAATGTAGATATGTAAGGGAAGGTCATGTGTACGGAAAGTAATTTTGGCAATGTTGGTCGGATTCTTTCGTTGACCTCTAGGAGGAATGGTGTAGCAATGTACTGATTTCACATCTTGGTCTTTGAGGCATGCTAATAAGTCTTCTCCAGTCTGACCAATCTGTGGTATCGACTGGGCAGTTTGTTGGGGAGAGAGAGGCAGTTCCGGGACAAGTATTAAGGGTTGGATGAGGTTCTGCAGGAATGGGGTTGCCAGAATGATCAGTTAAATTTGATAGTGCTAAAGATTCAGTTTCTGATCTGACTTACAAGACGGTAGCGACCGCTTCTGGACTCTGCCCACTTGTTTTTGGAGGCATTGTTGAAAGAGAAGATTGTTGCCTGTGTAAGGAGCTGAAGAAGGGATCACGAAGACAATTAAATCAGACAATTAAATCAGGAGTACCGTGCCCATGGTTCCCGCATGCCATTCAGGACAGGCACAAGGTCAGCCTTTCATCCTTTCGGCACAGCTCTTACACCTTAGGAAGTAGATAGTAGAAGGGGTTGGAGAAGGGACGGATACAAAAAGCTGGAAGGGGAAAAGACCATGCAAAATTAGTTGAGTCATGGGCTGAGGTCCTAGGCAGGGGAGATCCCTGTATTGGATCTCAGTCTTCGTCTCTTAAGCCCGACACACCCATCCACCCACCCACCCAAAAACCCACCCACCTACCCACCCAAAAACCCAAACACCCAGCCACCCAAAAACCCACCCACCCAAAAACCCAAAAACCCACCCACCCAAAAACCCAAACACCTACCCACCCAAAAACCCAAACACCCACCCACCCAAAAACCCAAACACCCACCCACCCACCCACCCAAAAACCCAAACACCCACCCACCCACCCACCCAAAAACCCAAACACCCACCCACCCACCCACAACATGAAAAATCGATCCCATTTGGCTGGGCCAAATAGTATTTAAGATATTGGTAGAGTTGTGGGTGGTAGGAGGACGGGGACATGTGGAAGAGGGAGTATTGTTGAGGGGGGTAGTATTACAGAGAGATGGTTAATAAGGCTGTAAGGCAGTAATAAGGGAGGATGGGGTATTTGACGAAGGTTGTGGGGGTAGAGGTGATGAAGTTGAAGAAGTTGGGAGAGTAGGAGTCTCAACTTGGGTGGATAATGCACTAGTAGGTATTGAGGAGTGGGTAGTAGTTGTAGTGTTCAGAGTCGTGGTCAAAGGAGAGCCTTTGGTCGGGGAGCCGGGAGAGTTTGAGTCGGTGGGGCTATTTGATGAAGGGGCAAGCCTCATTGCCTCTAATATGGGTATTACTTCATTACTGGCCATGGGACGCCTTGACTATGTTGGGGAAATAAACAGTCCACCCCTCAGGGGCCCCTTGAGGGGTAAGGGCTTGACAACTAAAACAGGAGAATACTGTACAAACGGTTCCCTCGGGCCGTTCAAGACTGGGAAAGTCAGCCTTTTATCCTTTCAGCACGGCTCTTACACCTTAGGAAGTAGATAGTAAAAGGGGTCGGAAAAGGGACAGAAACGAAAGAGCTAGAGGGAGAAAAGACCATGCAAAATTAGTGGAGTCAAGGGCTGAGGCCCTAGACGGGGGGATCCCTGCATTGGATCTCAGTTGATGGTTAAAAGCAAAATAAATGTGCTAGAATTCCAAGCTCATACAGCACTATAGGATGGTAGAGTAAAGGGTGATGGCAGGTCATAGTTGTTATGCGTCAACTATCTAGAGTAATGTTCGAAGGTTGAAGAAGGGTAAGGGAGTTGATTAGAGAATGTATTATGGTGGTTTAGGTAAGGGAATTAGATCAAGTGAAGAATATTTATGCATCTGAGGAAGGAGAACAGGTTGTCATGGCAGAAGCTGTGGGATTCTGTAAGGGTGTCTGATATGTTGGGAGGTCGGTATAGGGAGGATAGGTGGGGTAAAGCAGAGGTGCGGGCTGTAGTAAAGCGTGGGCAGGACAACAGAATGTGTGGAACTGAAAAAGGGATATTACATAGGGAAGCAACATAAATAAGTACTACAGTTAAATTCTTGACTTCTGTTCCAGAGGCATTTTACAACAGGACATTTATCAAAGTGAGGGATTAATATTTCATAAAAAGATTAAAATCATTTTACTAACTTTTTATCTCTTTTCTTGAGCTTTATTTCTTTATACACACAATTTCCTTGGTACATATTATCAATAAAACGATTTTATTTATTTTACTAAACACTTCAAAATGCATTCCATGTAAAGAATGGAAGAATGAACACCCAACCATAGGCAACCTCACCCCAAAAAAAAAAAAAAAAAAAAAAAAAAAAAAGTCTTATCATTATTATTATTAAATGATAGTGAACATACAAAATTATATAGTTATAAGACAGTTAAAATAAGGAATTGAAAAAAGAAAAAGAAAAAGAAAAACTAATTGTACAATATTCCAAGGGATGATGAATAGAGAACGTTAAATTTTGGTGGCACTACCTCTATCAGGTGAAAAGCACTTTTACAAGGTTCAACAGGTATTAATAAATGCTAGATCACCTGATACAGCTATATCAGGTCTTGTGCTAAAATGTCAATACATTTTAACTGACAATTTATCCATTGATTCAACATTAAGAAAATTTGGTACATGTATTTGTATGATACAATTTCTTTACTGCTGTTATTTTTCTCTCAACA
>NC_091576.1:17309674-17312174 GCF_042767895.1 Penaeus vannamei
GGAGGGACGTAGGGGGAGGGGGAGGGGGAGGGACGTAGGGGAGGGCAAGGAGGGTTGGATGGAAGGGAGGGGCAAGGAAGGTTGGGTGGATGGAGGGATGGAAGAAGAGGGGGAGGGTTGGAGTGGATGGAGGGGGGAGGAGGATGAAGGGGAGGGGCGAGGAAGGTTGAGTGGATGGAGGGGAGAGGAGAGGTGGGGGGGAAGAAGGAGAGTAAAGGGGAGAGGGGGAGGGAGGGAGGGAGGGGAAAGGGAAGAGGAGGAAGGTTGGGTGGAGAGAGGGGAAAGGAGAGGGTTAAGGGAAAAAGAGGGGGAGGGAGGAGGTGAAAGGGAGGGGGGAGGGATGGCGAGGGGAGGGGTAAGAAGGTGGATGGGGGGAAGGGAAGGAAGGTTTGGTGGATGGAGGGGAAAGGAGAGGGTGGGGGGAAGAAGGAGGTAAAGGGGAGGGGGGGAGGGAAGGGGAAAGAAGGTGGATGGGGGGGGGTAAGGAGATAGGGAGAGGAGGGGGAGGGAAAGGGGATGGGGCAAACGAGAGAAAGTATAGTGGAAGGAGAGAGGGTGGAGGAGAAAGGAGGGGGTGGAAGGAGGCAAAGAGAATAGGAGATGGAGAGGAAGAGAGGAGGGGAGGTAGAAAGGAGGGAGACGGGGAAGAGGGGAAGAGGGGAAGAGGAAGGCGGAGAGGGGAGAAGAGAGGGGAAAGAGGGAAGACGAAAGAGAGGATTGGAAAGGAAAGTTATTTTGAGGGGGAGGGAGAGAGGAAAGTGGGCGTGTTCCTTTTATGGGGGGTTCTGTGGGCAGGTGGGCGGGGTGGGTCCTTTTATGGCCAATGGGCGTAATTGGAAGACGACTGGGAAAGTGAAGGAAAGGGGGACGGAGCAAAAAGAGGAATTGATTGATAGACAGAAAGAGAAAGTTTGGAGAAAGAGTGAAAGAGAGAGAAACAAGGATATATATATATATATATATATATATATATATATAGAGAGAGAGAGAGAGAGAGAGAGAGAGAGAGAGAGAGAGAGAGAGAGAGAGAGAGAGAGAGAGAGAGAGAGAGAGAGAGAGAGAGGGAGAGAGAGAGAGAGAGAGAGAGTAAATGAGTGAGGGAGAGAGAAAGAGAGCGAGAGAGGCCGACAGACAGACAAGTAAAAACACCCACAGATATATATATATATATGCTGACAGACAAAGATAAACACGTGCACACAAACAGACAAAAGACAGAGATACAAAGACGAAAAGACACAGATGCAGAGAGAAAGAATAAGAAAGCTTTCGTTCCGACCTTAAGCGGCCTGAGCAAGAGAAAGAGGAATCGAATTGTCTTATTTCAAAGAGTGTTTAGGATCCAACACTCCAATAAGGGGTTGAATGTCACGTTGGCCCGTTTGTCGAGTCGCTTTTGTTTTTGGTTTTGAGTTTGGTTTTAGGAAGGAAAAAGTTGCGAGAGGAGAGAAAGAGAGAGAGAAAGGGGGGGGGGGAGAGGGGGAGAAAGGTGGGGATAGGTGGAGTGAGTGTGACAGGAGAAGGAAGAGAGAAAGGGAAAAAGTGGAGAGAGAGAGAAAAAAAGGGGGAAAAGAGATAGAAAGAGATAGAAATGCATAAAGAGAGATATGGCGGGAAGTCAGAGAGAGCAACAGGGGAGAAAAAAATAAAAAATAATAAATATAAAACGTCCGAGCAGAAAGTATCTGGGAGGACTGAAGAGCGAAAAACAAGAATGAACAGAAAATGAGAAAAAGAAAAACGAAGAGAGAAAGAATAAAATGGGAGAACGAAAAGAAGGTGAAGTAAACGGAAAGAGTGTGAAAAGAGAACTGAAAGAAAAGCAACAAATGCGAATGACAGACAACGAAAAAGAGAGCAAAGAGAGAGCCTGAAACAAAACAACAACAACAAAAAAAAAGAAAGACTGAGAGAAAAACGAGAAAAAAAGCGAGAAATATATATAGAGAAAGGAAATAAATGAAAGAAAGCAAGAGAGAGGGGGATGGAAAGAGAGAGCCCAAGAGATAACGAGAAAAAGCGAATGAGAGAGACCGAAAAAGAATTCAGGAGAAAACAAACACGACAATAGCGAAAGAGTGAGCAACGGAGACACCCAAAAAGAAAACGAGAGAAAATGAAAGAGTAAGTGAGAGAGAGAGAGAGGGGGGGGGAGGAAGAGAGAGCGAAAGCGAGAGAGAGAGAGAGAGAGAGAGAGCGCAAAAGAGAGAAAGAGAAAGCGAGAGAAAGAAAGAAAAAAAAACGAGCGAAAGAGAAAACGAAAGAGAGAAAGAGAGAGAGAGCCTCCCTCCCCACCCCTCCTATCACCCCCTAACCCCCCTCCTCCCTTTAACCCCCCCCACCCCCCCGCCTAATACTCGCATCGCCTATAACAGATTCGTTTAATTGGGACCGAGGTCGTTCCAGCATCTGCATAAGGAATTCCTCGTGATTGGGAATTCAGATTCGGGAATGGCTGTTCTCCGCGGTGGGATGACGTCACCGCGCGTCACAACCGCTA
>NC_091576.1:17317174-17329674 GCF_042767895.1 Penaeus vannamei
GAGAAAATATGAAGAAAAGAAACAAAAAACAAGAAGAAAAATAAATGAAGAGAAGAAACAAAAAAAGAAGAAAATATATGAAGAAAAGAAACAAAAAAAGAAAAAGAAATGAATAAAAAAAACAAAAAAAGAAGAAAATAGATAAAGTAAGAAAAAAAAGAAGAAGAAGGAAAATAAACGAATCAAGCAAAGTAATTTAGAGAAAAAACAACCGAAACTTAAGCATCAAACATTTCTCAAACAGACAAACAAAACAAAAACATCAGAAAACCGAAACGAAAGAAAAAAAAACAACGAAAATAAATGCACGAAAGACGAAATAGGAAATGAACGAAGAGAAAACAAAACGTTCGGAAGCAAATAGAAAGTTTTTTTAAGAATAGGAAATAGATGAGAGAGAAACGGCATAAAAAATAGATAACGCGAGAGAGAAAGAGAGAGAGAGAGAGAGAGAGAGAGAGAGAGAGAGAGAGAGAGAGAAACGAAATCAGAAATCAACGAAGAATAAACAGGAATCCCCCCCCCCTCGCCCCAAAAAAGGAGAGAGCATTTAGGAAATTAAAATAAATAAATTAGAACACCTCCACACACACACAAAAAGCCCCCCTCCCCCCAAAAAAAAAGAAAGAAACGAACTTAGAAATCTCTCTCTCTCAAAAAAAAAAAAATAAGAAAATAAAAAACACCAAATAAAATCCAAAAAAACGGAAAAATACCTCCCCCAAAAAGGGGGGGAAAATAAATTAGGAAAATGAGCCAGAGGAACGGGCAAGCGGCAAAGGTCAGAGCGAGATTCGGTGCATCGAAGAGACCGCGATAGACCCCCGGCGATCACGGCACGCCTCGCTCCACGACATTTAGACCGAACTGGCTTGCACACCGGGTCGGAGGTGGGAGGGATGGAGGGGGAAGAGGGAGGGGGTAGGGAGGAGGAGGGAGGGGTTAGGGAGGGAGAGGGAGGGAGGATGGGAGGGAGGAGGAAGGGGAGGAGGAGGGGAGGGAGGGAGGGGGATGGAGGAAGGGGAGGGAGGGAGGGGTAGGAATGGAGGTGGAGGGGTAGGGGGATGGAGGAAGAGGAGGGAGGGAGGGGGTAGGGGAATGGAGGTGGATGGGGTAGGGGGATGGAGGAAGGAGGGTAGAGTGGTAGGAAGAGGAGAGGGGTAGGGGGAGGGAAGAAGGGGAGGGAGGGAGGGAGGTGGGGGGTGTTAGGAGAGGGAGGGAGGAAGGGAGGGGAGAGAGGTAGGAGGAGGGAGTGAGAAGGGATGGAGAGAGTGGGGGAGAGGTAAGGGATGTAGGAAGGAAGGAGGAGGGAGGGGAGGGGTAGAGGATGGAGGAAGGAAGGAGGAGGGAGGGGAGGGGTAGAGGATGGAGGAAGGGGATGTTAGGAGGGGGAGGGAGGGAGAGAGTGGGGATGGAGGGGGAAGGAAGAAAGGGGAGGGAGGGGGGATGAAGAAGAAGGAGGTGGAAGGGGCGTGAGGAGGGGAAGAGGGGATAGGGAGGGAGTGGGGGTGAGGGAGAGGGAGAACCAACAAGCGTGTGGAGAGGAATTGACTGGAAACTCTCACTCCTTCTCTTGCTTTTCTACTTCATCCTTCCTTCCTCTCTCTTCCTCTTTTTCTCCTCTTTATTCCTCTTTTTGTCCATGTTCGTCTCTTTTTTTTCCTTATATCCTACTTTTGTCCATTTTTTTTCTTTTCCCTTTCCTCCTTCTTTCCTCTTCTTCTTCCTCTTTCCCTTCCTCTTGTACCTCTATCTCCTCTATTTACTTTTCTTCCTTTGCCATTTTTTCTTTCTCTTCATTCTCCTTACTCTCATCTTTTTTATATATTTTCCTCTCCTCTCTCTTCCTCCTTTTCTTCCTTGAATTTTCTTCTCTTCTCATTTTCTCTCTTATTCCTTCCCCTCTTCCCTTCCTTTCCCGTTTCGTCTGCAACCCTTTCCTATCTTTATCCCTCTCCTTTTCTCTTATTCTCCCCTTTCCTCTTCCCTCTTCTCCTTTTCATTTCTCTTCCTCCACTCGCTCCCTCTTTTCCCCGTCCTTCTCAACTTCCCCTCTCCTTCCCTCTCCACTCCCCTCTCTTTACTCCCTTCTTTACCTTTATACCATTCTCTTCCCCTCTCCACCTCCCATCTCCTCCCGTTTCTTTTCCTCTTTTCCCCTCTCCACCTCCCCCTTTCCACCTCCCTTGTCTTCCCTTTCCACTTCCACTCTCCACCTCTCCTCTCTTCCCCATTTTCACCTCCACTCTCTTCCTTTCTCCTCCCCCTTTATTCCCTCTCACCTCCCCTCTCCTCCCCTTTCTCCACTTCCCTTCTCTCCTCCATCTCTCCACCTTCCCTCTCCACCACCTCTTTCTTCCCCTTTTCACCTCCACTCTCCTCTCTCTATTCTCTCTCCACCCCTCTCTCTCCTCCACTCTCAACCTCTCTCTCCACCTCAGTCTCCACCTCCCCTCTCTTCCCATCTCCTCTCTCCACCTCCGCTCCCCACCTCCCTCTCTTCCCATATCCATCTCCTCTCTCCACCTCCCCTCTCTTCCCATCTCCTCTCTCCACCTCCGCTCCCCACCTCCCCTTTCTTCCCATCTCCATCTCCTCTCTCCACCTCCCTCTCTTCCCATCTCCTCTCTCCACCTCCGCTCTCCACCTCCCCTCTCTTCCCATCTCCATCTCCTCTCTCCACCTCCGTTCTCCACCTCCCCTTTCTTCCCCTCTCCACCTCCGCTCTCCACCTCCGCTCTCCTCCCATCTCCATCTCCTCTCTCCACCTCCGCTCCCCACCTCCTCTCTCTTTCCCTCCTCCACCTCCGCTCTCCTCCCATCTCCATCTCCCTCTCTCCACCTCCGCTCCCCACCTCCCCTTTCTTCCCATCTCCATCTCCTCTCTCCACCTCCGCTCTCCCCCTCCCTCCTCCTCCCCTCTCCATCTCCCCCTCTCCACCTCCGCTCCCCACCTCCCCTCTCTTCCCATCTCCATCTCCTCTCTCCACCTCCACTCTCTCCCTCCCCTCTCTTCCCATCTCCATCTCCCCTCTCCACCTCCGCTCCCCACCTCCCCTCTCTTCCCATCTCCCTCTCCTCTCTCCACCTCCGCTCTCCCCCTCCCCTCTCTTCCCATCTCCATCTCCTCTCTCCACCTCCCCTCTCTCCCTCCCCTCTCTTCCCATCTCCATCTCCTCTCTCCACCTCCGCTCCCCCACCTCCCTCTCCTCCCATCTCCATCTCCCCTCTCCACCTCCGCTCTCCACCTCCCCTTTCTTCCCCTCTCCACCTCCGCTCCCCACCTCCCCTTTCTTCCCATCTCCATCTCCTCTCTCCACCTCCGCTCTCCACCTCCCCTTTCTTCCCATCTCCATCTCCTCTCTCCACCTCCACTCTCTACCTCCCCTCTCCTCCCATCTCCATCTCCCCTCTCCACCTCCGCTCTCCACCTCCCCTTTCTTCCCATCTCCATCTCCTCTCTCCACCTCCACTCTCTCCCTCCCCTCTCCTCCCATCTCCATCTCCCCTCTCCACCTCCACTCTCTCCCTCCCCTCTCCTCCCCTCATCTCCGCTCATCTCCATCCAAGACCCCACTCCGATCAGTCCGCCTCCCCTCAGAATAAAATCATTTTCGACCTCCCTCTCTCTCTCTCTCTCTCTCTCTCTTTCTCTCTCTCGCGCCGCGGAGCAACTGCAGATGCAACAAGAAGGTTGGAGAAGGAGGAGGAGGAAGAGGAGGAGGAGGAGGGAGGAAAAATTGTATAAATGAATATAAATGGCTCCTTCTTTGTTAGGTTTGTTTCGCCTTTCTGTAGAGGGGAAAAGGGGGGGGGAGGGGGTTGGGGTGATTAGTTTCCCCTTACTCCTTCAATCTGGTTGTCTATTGTTTTTTTTCTGTGTTTGTATTATCTTGTTTTTTTTCTCTCTTTTTTTAATTTTTATGTTCTCTCTCTCTCTTTATTTTTGTCTTTTTTCCTCTCTGTCTGCCTGCCTATCTATCCATCTCTCTCTCTCTCTCTCTCTCTCTCTCTCTCTCTCTCTCTCTCTCTCTCTCTCTCTCTCTCTCTCTCTCTCTCTCTCTCTCTCTCTCTCTCTCTCTCTCTCTCTCTCTCTCTCTCTCTCTCTCTCTCCCTCTCTCTCTCTCTCTCTCTCTCTCTCTCTCTCTCTCTCTCTCTCTCTCTCTCTCTCTCTCTCTCTCTCTCTCTCTCTCTCTCTCTCTCTCTCTCTCTCCCTCTCCCTCTCTCTCCCTCTCTCTCTCTCTCCTCTCCTCTCCCTCGCTCTCGCTGGATTTGACTTTATACGAACTTAAGCTCAACCCAACCCCCTCACCCCCAACCCCTCCCCCTCACCACTTCTCCGCTGCCTGTGAGGATTTCAAGCTGGTCTCCTCCTACTCTTCACTCTCTCCCTTCTCCTTCCTCCTTCATCCTATCCCTTTCCTCCCGTTCGTCCTCTTCCTCCTCCTCCTCCAACCGTCTTCCTTCCATACCTCGATTAATTCCCTCATTTCCTCTCTCCCCTCCTTAATTTCCACCTTCTATCCCTCTCTCTCTCTCTCTCTCTCTCTCTCTCTCTCTCTCTCTCTCTCTCTCTCTCTCTCTCTCTCTCTCTCTCTCTCTCTCTCTCTCTCTCTCTCTCTCTCTCTCGCTCTCTCTCACTCTCTCTCTCCTCTCTTCCTGTCCTCCTTGCCCCTCTCTCATCCTTCCATCAATCCTCTCATTCTTCGTCCTACTTTCCCTTTCTTCCCTCCTTCTCCCGTCTCTCCTCTTCCTCTCTCTCTCCTCCCTCCCTTTCCTGTCTTTCCTTCTTCCCTTTCCCTCTCATCTCCTCCACCCTTCCCTCATTCCTCCACTCCACTTTCCTCCTTCCTCTTTCCTCCTTCCCTTTCTCCCATCTGTCTCCTCCCTCCCTCTCCACCTCTCCTCCTTCCCTCCCCCCCTCTCTTTCCCCTTACCCCTCCTTCCATCTATCCATCCATCCATCTCACCCTCCTTCCTTCCATCCATCCATCTCACCCTCCTTCCCTTCTCTCACCCCTCACTCTCTCCTACTTCCCCTCCCCTCTTTCCCCTTACCCTCCTTCCATCTATCCATCCATCCATCTCACCCTCCTTCCAGCTTCCATCCATCCATCTCACCCTCCTTCCTTCTCTCACCCCTCACTCTCTCCTCTTTCCCCTCTCTCTCTCTCTCTCTCTCTCCTCTCTCTCTCCTCCTTCCCTCCCCTCTTTCCCCTTACCCCTCCTTCCATCCTTCCATCCATCCATCTCACCCTCCTTCCCTTCTCTCACCCCTCACTCTCTCCTCCTTCCCTCCCCCCTCTTTCCCCTTACCCCTCCTTCCGTCTATCCATCCATCCATCTCACCCTCCTTCCTTCCATCCATCCATCTCACCCTCCTTCCCTTCTCTCACCCCTCACTCTCTCCTCCTTCCCCTCTCTCTCTCTCTCTCTCTCCCTCTCTCTCTCCCTCCTTCCCCTCCCCCTCTTTCCCCTTACCCTCCTTCCATCCTTCCATCCATCCATCTCACCCTCCTTCCCTTCTCTCACCCCTCACTCTCTCCTCCTTCCCCTCTCTCTCTCTCTCTCTCTCTCTCTCTCCCTCTCTCTCCTCCTTCCCCTCCCCCTCTTTCCCCTTACCCCTCCTTCCATCCTTCCATCCATCCATCTCACCCTCCTTCCCTTCTCTCTCCCCCTCACTCTCTCCTCCTTCCCCCTCTCTCTCTCTCTCACTCCCTCTCTCTCTCCTCCTTCCCCTCTCCCTCTTTCCCCTTACCCCTCCTTCCATCCTTCCATCCATCCATCTCACCCTCCTTCCCTTCTCTCGCCCCTCACTCTCTCCTCCTTCCCCTCTCTCTCTCTCTCTCTCTCCCCTCTCTCTCTCCTCCTTCCCCTTTCCCGAGCACCACGCCGTCCTCATGAATATTCAGGTCTGCCACAATTACCGCAGCTTCCACCAACATATTGATTAACCCGCGTCTCAAAAATCTGGAATGGCCGGCTAGTAAGGGCCCTCCGAGTGGTTGGCTGGAAGGATGGAGGGAGGAAGGGATGGAGGGAGGAAGGGACGGAGGGAGGAAGGGAGGGGAGGTGGGATGGGATTGGAGGGAGGGGGTTGGATGGGAGGGAGGAAGGGGGATGGGAGGGAGATGGGATGGGATGGGGAGGGAGGGTGGGAGGGATGGGATGGGAAGGTGGGATGGGATGGAATGGGAGGGAGGTGGGAGGGATGGGATGGGAGGGAGGGTGGGAAGGTTGAAGATGGATGGGATGGGTGGATGGGAGGGCGGGAGGGGTGGGATGGGAGGGCAGGGTTGTGGAAGAGGGGCAAGGTGGAAGGGAGGGATGGGAAGAAAGGGAAAAGATGGAAGGTTGGGTGGGAAGAAAGGGAAAGAGGGAAAGGAGGGAAGATGGAATGGGATGGGAAGGGAGGGAGGGAAGAAGGAAGGAGAGGGCAAGAGGAGAAGGAAGAAAAGGCTAAGAAGACGAATAAAGACAGGGATTAGGAAAGCATCGGGAGGAGGGGGGGGGCGAGGGAGAGGAGGAGGGGGGGAGGAGGGCGTGAGAGAGGAGGACAGGATACGAGAAGGAGGGAGGGAATGGAAGAGAGGATAAGTGGAGGAGGAGGATTAGCGGAAGGAGGAAGAGGAGGAGGGGGGAGGAGAAAGGGGGAAATACTATAGATACAGAAGGATTAGAGTGATGAAACAAGATTGGGAAAAGAGGAGAAATAGACCCTATGGTGGGGGGAGAGGTTCAAAAGGAGGGGAAGGAGAGGAGGAAGGGGTGAGAGGTAGAGAAGGAGAGAGGGGATGGGAGACAGAAAGAGAGACGGAAGGATAGAATGCGAGAAAGAGAGAGAGGCAGAGAGAGAGAGAGAGAGAGAGAGAGAGAGAGAGAGAGAGAGAGAGAGAGAGAGAGAGAGAGAGAGAGAGAGAGAGAGAGAGAGAGAGAGAGAGAGAGAGAGAGAGAGAGAAGAGAGAAGAAGAGAGAGAGAGAGAGAGAGAGAGAGGGATAGAGAGGGGGTGGGGGGATTTAATGAGTGGGGGGTGAGGAGAGGGAGACGGAGGAAGCAAGGAATAAGGGGTCGCGAGGGGAGAGAGGTAGTAAAGACGGGCCCGAGGGGAAGGTATGGAAGGAGGAAGAGGGAAAGGGTGCGATAGCCTGAGGGGCCGGAGAGTTTACGAAGGAAGGAATAAGGAAAAGGGGAAAAGAGAGGAAATGGACGAGATTCACAGGCCGTGGAAACGGGGAGGGAAGGAGAGGAAGAAGAAAGAAAAGAGGGAGATAGCCAGAGAGAAAGAGAGAGAGACACACACACACAGACAGACAGATAACATTACAAAATAAAGTAGAAGGGAGAGAGAAACAAAAAAACAAAAAAACACACAAGCACAAAAAAACACGACTGGACATAATGGCAATGAAAAGAGACGGAGCGACGAAGGGTCAAGTGGGAAATGAGAAGAAAGTGATTGACGGACTGATGGACAGGGAGATGGCAGGGAAATGAAGGGGCAAGGGAGGTGAGTTAGCAAAGGGGGGGGAGGAAGGGAGGGGAGTAGGGAAGGAGGGAGTAGGGGGAGTTGGGAAGGAGGGAGTAGGGAAGGTGGAGAGGGAGGAGGGAGTAGGGGAAGGTGGAGGGGGAAGGAGGGTTAGGGAGGAGGGAGGGGGAAGGAAGGTAGGTAGATGGGTAATACGGAAGGGGAGGGGGTAGGGAGAATAGGGGGAGCTTGATTAGCAAAGGAACAGGGGGGGGGATTTGGGTGATTGGAAGAGCAGCACTCGGTTGGTGTTGCAGAAATTGTGACTGAGTTTGCAAGGGTGAAGTTGCAGCGAGAAAATGACGATTTTGAAGGAAAAAAATAAGATTTCTTTTTAAGGGGGGGGGGGTTGTAAATTGATAATCGGGTACGTATGTTTAAAGACTTTTATTGCATTCTGTCCTTCCTCACACCCCTTCTTTTATTCTCCATCTCCGCTCCCCCCCCCACCATAACTCCCATCATCTTCTCCCTCACTCTACTCCTCCGCTATCTCCCTCACCCCCTTTCCTCCCCACTTCCCTCCTCCACCCCCTCCTATTTCTACCTATTACTACCCACAACTCCTTTTTCCACCGCGACCCCCCCCTCCCAGGCTCCCCCAATACCCCTACCCTGTCTACAATACCCCCACCTTCTACCTTCTCCCTCACCATCGTCTCCCCCACCATTATAACCACCAAAATCTCCCTCATTACTGCTTACCTCCCCCTCCTAACCCTTCTCCCTTCACCCCCACCACACCTCCTCCCCCTCTCTCCCTCCTCAGCCTCTATATTTTTCTTTCTTCTTCCCCCCCCCTACCCTGTCACCCTTACCTCCACCTTCCTTTTTCTTCTTTTTCTCTCTGTTTCCCCTCATGCTCCTTTTCCCTTTTCCTTCCTTTATTTTCCTTCATATTCTCCCAGTCCCTTCACCTCATACTTCCCCTCTTCCATCCCCTCTTTTCTCCCATTATTTTTCCTCCTATCCCTTCATTTTCCCCCTTAAGTCCTCATTTCCCCCTAATTTCTCCTTATATTCCCCCTTCCTCTTCCCATTTCCTCCCACACTTCTCCTCATTTTCCTCCCACACTTCCCATCATTTCACTCACACTTTCCCCTTCATTTCTCCTTATATCCCTCACACTTACCCTCATTTTCCTCACACTTTCCCTCATTTTCCTCACACTTTTCCTCATATCCCTCACATTTACCCTCATTTCCCTCACACTTAATCTCACCCCCCACCCGCCTACCCTGACCTCTCTCACACTTCCCCTCATTTCCCCTCATTTCCTCACATAATCTCTCCCTCACTCTTTCCCCTCTTACTGCCATCCACTCATTTCCTCTATCATCCCCCAATCCCCCCATCTTTTCCTCTCCTTCCTCGCTCTTCTACTTCCTTCCCCCTCTCTCATCCCCATCCTATCACCCTCAGTTCCCCTTTCCCCTCCCTCTCTCTTCCTGTCTCTCTCCTTCTACCTCTTCACTTTTCCCCTTCTCTCTTCTAACCTACCTTTTCTTCCCCCATTCCATCCCTCTCCCTGCTTTCCTCATTACTCCTTCTCCCTCTTTTCCTTTTTTCCTCTTTTCAATTCCCCTCCCTCTCTTCTCTTTTCTCCCATCCCCCCTCCATCCTACTCCCTCTCATTCCCTCCCCACCCTTCTTTCTCCTTCCCTCTCCACATCCCCATCTTTAACTCTTTACCCACTCCATCTCCATCCCCCTCTCCCCTTCTCCCATTTCCCCTTCCCCCATCCCCCATCTCCCTCCTTCTTCTCCCATTTCCCTTCCCTCACCCCATCCCCATCTCCCTCCCCATTTCCCCCACCCTCACCCCATCCCTATCTTCCTCCCCCATCTTCCCCCCTCACCCATTTCCCCCTCCCCTTCCCCATCTCCCCATCCCCAATCTCCCCCTCCCTCACCCCATCCCCCATCTCCCTCCCCAATTTCCCCTCACCCCCATCTCCCCATCCTCTCCTCACCCCATCCCCCAATTTCCCCCTACCTCCCATCTCCCCCTCGCCTTCCGCCCATCCCCCGCCCGCCCGCACGCCCCCCGGAGGCCCCTTTCCCCCGGGCGGGTCGAGGGCTGGGCTAATGAACAACCAAGAATGGACGAGCGGGCATTACCGGCAGCCCCCCCCCCTCCTTCCCCCTCCTTCCCCTCCCCCCCTTCCGCGAACCTCGGATTAACTCACTCTCTCGTTTGCCGTCTTGGCTTGCTGGCTCCTTGTAGGTTTTAAGGGGTTGGGAGGGGGGTTAGGAGGCGGGAAAGGGGTTGGAGGAAGGGGGTTGGAGGAAGGGGGTTGGAGGGGTTGGAGGGGGGGGGGGGGATGGGGGAAGGGAGGTTTATGGGGGTGGGGAGGGGTTGAGTGTCTTAGGGTTGGGAGGAGGGGAAAGGGGTTGGAAGGGGGTTGGAAAGGGAAGGGCGGTTGGAGGAGAGTTGGGGGTTGGAGGAGGGGAAGGCGGTTGGAGGGGGATGGGGAAAGGTTGAAAGAGTGTCTTGGCTTGCTGGCTCTTTGTAGGTTTTAAGGAGTTGGGAGGGGGAGGAAGGGTTGGGGGTTGGAAGAGGTTGGGAGGAAAGAAAGGGGGTTGAGGGAAGGGAGGGATTGAAGGATTGTCTTGGCTTGCTGGCTCTTTGTAGGTTTTAAGGGGTTGTGGGAATGGGGAAGGGGTTGGGGGTTAGAGGGGTTGCGGTGGGAAGAAGAGGAATGAAGGGGAATGGGGTTTATGGGAGCAGGAGAAGGGGGTTGGAGGAAGGGGATTGGAAAGGGATTGGGAGGGGGTTGGAGGAGAGTTGGGGGTTGGAGGGGAAGGGAAGGCGGTTGGAGGGGGATTGGGGAGGGGTTGAAAGAGTGTCTTGGCTTGCTGGCTCCTTGTAGGTTTTAAGGGGTTGGGAGGGGGTTAGGAGGCGGGAATGGGGTTGGAGGAAGGGGGTTGGAGGGGTTGGAGGGGTTGGGGGAAGGGAGGTTTGGGGGTGGGGAGGGGTTGAGCGTCTTAGGGTTGGGTTGAGGGGAAAGGGGTTGGAAGGGGGTTGGAAAGGGAAGGGCGGTTGGAGGAGAGTTGGGGGTTGGAGGGGAGGGGAAGGCGGTTGGAGGGGATGGGGGAGGGTTGAAAAGAGTGTCTTGGCTTGCTGGCTCTTTGTAGGTTTTAAGGAGTTGGGAGGGGGAGGAAGGGGGTTGGGGGTTGGAAGGGTTGGGAGGGGGAAAGGGGTTGAGGGAAGGGAGGGATTGAAGGATTGTCTTGGCTTGCTGGCTCTTTGTAGGTTTTAAGGAGTTGGGAGGGGAGGAAGGGGGTTGGGGGTTGGAAGGGTTGGGAGGGGGAAAGGGGTTGAGGGAAGGGAGGGATTGAAGGATTGTCTTGGCTTGCTGGCTCTTTGTAGGTTTTAAGGGTTGTGGGAATGGGGAAGGGGTTGGGGGTTAGAGGCGTTGCGATGGGAAGAAGAGGAATAAAGGGGAAGGGGGGTTTATGGGGGAGGAGAGAGGTTGCTGGCTTCTTGTAGGTTTTAAGGGGTTGGGAGGAGGGTCCTGCGGGAGGGGTTGAAAGAGTTAAAAAGGTTCTGTTTTGTAATCTATCTAACTTTGCCGTCTTGGCTTTCTGCCTCCTTGTAGATTTTCGGGGGGTTGGAGGTGGGATGGGGGGTTGGGGCTTTGTAGAGGGGTTGATGGGGAAGGGGGGGCGAAGGAGTTTGAGGGAAGGGATTCAAAAGGGGGAATGAGGTTTACTTTTCTTTGGAGATGTAATTCTAAATAACTCTCTCTTTTGCCGTCTTTGATTGAGGTTCTTGTAGGCTTTCGAGGTTGTGAAGGGTGGGGGGAGGAGGAGCGAGTAGGGGAGGGGGAAGATCTTAGTTAAGGCGTGGGGTAGGAGTGGGGAGATTTTAGGGAAGGGGGGAGGGAGGAAAGGGAAGATTTTAGGGAAAGGGGGAGGGGGTTGAAAGCGTTTAAAGAGTGTTTTACCTTACTGATTCCTTGTAGCTTAAGGGGTTTAGGGTTGTAAGGGAGTTGGAGAGGGTTTAGGGTCCGGGAAAAGGTGGACTTGGGTTGGAGTGTTACGGGAGTGTGTGTGAGATGAGGTTGACAGGAAATAAAGTTTTTATTTCCTTTTTTTGGGTGGGGAGGTGTTTAGAGTAATTTACTGTACCTTGTTGCTTCCTACTATTTTTTATAAGTTACATTTAATTTCTTTCTTTATTCATTTATCTATTACTTTTTATTCTATTCTTTGTATTTTTTCTTGAGAGGGGGGTGGAGGGAACCAGTAGGATAGGAGGGAGAGGGGGAGGATGGGCTGGAGAAGTGAGTTGAAAGAGGGAGTGGAGGTTGGAGGGAGGAGGGGTAGGGTTGGAGGAAGGAGGGAGTGGGGTTAGAGAAGGGGGTGGGGTTGGAAGGAGGGAGTGGAGGTTGGAGGGAGGAGGGGTAGGGTTGGAGGAAGGAGGGAGTGGGGTTAGAGAAGGGGGTGGGGTTGGAAGGGAGGGAGTGGAGGGTTGGAGGGAGGAGGGGTAGGGTTGGAGGAAGGAGGGAGTGGGGTTAGAGAAGGGGGTGGGGTTGGAAGGAGGGAGTGGAGGTTGGAGGGAGGAGGGGTAGGGTTGGAGGAAGGAGGGAGTGGGGTTAGAGAAGAAGGGGTGGGGTTGGAGAGAAGGGAGTGGGGTTGGAGGGAGTGGAGGTTGGAGGGAGGAGGCGTAGGGTTGGAGGGAAGGAAGGAGTGCGGTTAGAGAAGGGGTGGGGTTGGAGGGAGGGAGTGGGGTTGGAGGGAGTGGAGGTTGGAGGGAGGAGGGGTAGGGTTGGAGGGAGGAGGGAGTGGGGTTAGAGAAGGGGGTGGGGTTGGAGGGAGTGGAGGGTTGGAGGGAGGAGGGGTAGGGTTGGAGGAAGGAGGGAGTGGGGTTGGAGGGAGGGAGTGGAGTTGGAGGGAGGGAGTGGGGTTGGAGGGAGTGGAGGTTGGAGGGAGGAAATGTTTCAAGAGGTCGGGAGAAACAAGGGGGG